>NC_085053.1:24546737-24684237 GCF_963662255.1 Cinclus cinclus
TAGCAGTGAGCCAGTGAAGTCAGCCTCCATGGGGTCTGTCTCTTTTGGGACCATTTTTAAGGATGCTTCTTCTGCAGGAGTTTGTTCAGAGTGGGCTCTATATTATTTAAGCTTTCCAGGAAAAAAAAAAAAATAAAAGAAAAAGCCCTCTTTAAGTAATGCATTAGTGTTATTCTTATCTAAAGAAGGCTTGTGGGACTAAGTGAAAAGATAAAGGAAATAACAGAGACATATAGCAGTGTTAATGTTAATATTTGATTAGAAATATTCCAAACAAGATGTCAAGACAAATTCAGCTCTTGTTATGAACACACATCCAGCTCATTGAAGTTGAAGTAGTGTGTTCAGAGGTATAGTTTAGAACTTACATTATTTGAAATTAGGTTGTGTTCATAAAATGAAGATCAAGTCTAGAAAAAACAAATAAAACAACACCCTAACCCTTCTAAAGTAATGCTCAGAATTAGTTAGCAAGGACAAGAACTGGGATCAAATTCATACCTGTTCTTCTATTGCATGTTGCTTAACTTAGAACAACACTGTGTGCAACATCAAACCACTTGACTTCATCCTCCCAAAGTCTTAAATTAAATAATGTGTCTAAAGTCCTCATACTTAACACATTCTCAATTCTCTCTTTGACCACAGCTGCCACAGGCATAATCTCCTGAATTTAAGTGGCATGACAGCACTGTCCTCTGCTACACCATGTCTGTTCACTCCGCTTTTCGTACAGTTTCATGTATTCAATTGTTAATTATAAAATGTTTTTTATACAGGACTTGTCTACTGCAGCAAGGAAGAAAACAATCTAAAAAAACAACCTGCCTCAGGTTGTAAGTCACCGTGATGGTGCCAATATTGTCATTGTCGACAATGATGTGCACGGAGAAGATGGAGAAAGAAAGGCACACAATTAAGTCTAAGCTGATGGCATGATACCCAGAAGCAATTGTCAGAGAGAGAAACAAGGAGATGGAATTGGATGCAGAGCAGTCAGGAGCAGAGAAATAGAGCTGTGTCTCAGTTGGGTAGGGATAGTAGGTGAAATTATACAACTGGACAACATCATCTGGAGAGAAAGCAGGCAAAATTTTTAAATGGTAAAATAAATAAAACAGAAAAATGGGGAAAAGGGGAGAACTAAGGAAAGAAAGCGTTGCTAAGTAGGGATGGGGAAAGTGTGGAGTAAATGCCAAGGGAAGTTGGAATGTTGAGAAGACTTAAGAACTAAGCAGAAAGATCAAGGCTGGACATGGCAATCTGGGCAATTAATCATTGCTTGAGACTAGGTAAAAGCCCATTACAACTGAACTCTGAGCCAGGATGTAACTGCAGGAGAAAAATTCACAACACTTCCTGACTGTGCTGTGGCCTTCTCAAAACATACCTTGGTGGGACTTAGGTTACTGGGTCTATCAGAGGACTCACCTGGTCTCTCTGTCTGAACTCCCCCATTACCACATGACTGAAATAATAATTGTTTCCTGCATGGTAGCTCTGTACAGATTAGGAAGGGAGACAGTACTGGAGCCATAGAAAGGTATGAGATAAGTGAAAGCATTTTAAGAGAATGGTTAAGGACACATTTCTTGATGATGGGCACAGAAGTCAGCAACAGCCAGAAATGGGAAAGAGGGGGAAGGAAAAACATACCCAAGGCAGTGGGCAGATAGGCTAGAGAGAATTGTCAGGAGCATTCAACACAGACAAGGAGCACTGAGGGCTTAGGCCATGTTACTGTGCATCTGATAGAATTACCTATGTAGCCCCCTTTTCCATTTCCCCCTGTTTAGGTCTATTTACTGTGCTTTTCATGATATCTTTCATAGAAATTATGATTACTGTCATTTCAGGTGTCTGCCTCTATTTCAAGATGTCTGCATTCACCTTAGCTCCTCTATCAAAGGTGTTTCACAGCAGCCTTAAGGAAAAAGAAAGAGATCAGAAGTGGGAATCCAAGGCCACCATTACTAATAAAGGTTACTTAATTAGACAGTATACAACTATTTTATGATCCATGAGATTGCCTGCAATAATTTAGACAGTGAAACAAAATACATGTTAGATTTTTTCCTTCCATGAGAAACCACCACTTCCATAATGTTTAAACAGCATTATTACCCAACCAGTAATAAATACAAGGCTTTCAAATACAGCTGCACAGGAACCCATAAACTACAGAATGGTTTGTGATGTGTTTACTTCAGCTTGCTTCAAAGCAGGATTAGCCTTTCTTAAAAAAGGAAAAAAAATCCACAACAAAGAACGGACCTTGGTTTTGCTGAAGAAAATCATTGACAACATTTCATGGGAAAAAGATAGACTGGTAAAACACAAAATCATTTTGTATTAAGACATGTCAAGTTACATCAAGAATAGTTTTGGACTATGCAACTGTATTTTGTCTCAGGCATTTGCTAAACTTAACAAGCTGAAATAGACAACAGTAGACTTGTTAAGATTTATTTCTTATTTTCTACAAAACACCTGTGTTTGTTTCTGAGCAAGAGGATGATTTTCCCGTTCTGAGAAACAGTGAGAGTATTTTTCAGTGTAAGCTGGAGATGGAAATTAATGAAAGATACTTGTAAATCATTCATCAGCCTTGGCAGTTCCAGGCATTTTGCATTTCAATACCTCCATGGTTCTAAGAACAGCATAAGGTGAGTTTATAGACACCAGACTATTTCCTCATCAAATGTATCACGGATTTACCGGGAGAAGGATTTTCACCCCTTCCATCTCCTGATTAGGAAAGAACCAACCATTGTAGCAGTTCTCTGAAATGTTCTTGGCATGCTGACAGACTTTTTTCCCAGCACTATTACATCCTAATGAGCAAGACTCCAGCCTGCTGTAAGAGCTGCTTCTCTCACTTCCACAAGGTTTTGTGCACATGTATGTGACTCTTCTGAGAAAAAATTGTGCACACTGTGTTTTCCATGTACAAGTATCTCTTTTTTGAGGCACTTCATCTCCTCATTGAAGACACTCAGCTTCTTCCTAAGGCAGCAGAATAGTGGTTGTCACATTATGTTTCAATCTTAGATGACAGCATATTTTTCAAGTGTCCCTGCGTTTACCTCACAGTTTCCTCTCTCCCGACAAAAATTTGCACTGAAAAAAGCAAGAAATTGTGAACTGGGGGGTGACACCTCCTTTCTAAAGCCCTTGGAAGTTCTTTGCCTTCTCTGATTGTCTTTCCTTTTCCTTCTTTCATAAAATCTCATGCTGCTTACCCTTATCAACATTTAGAAAGTGTTAAGTTTATTTTATTTTTTTTGTTTTTAAAGCACATCTGTTTTGGTAAACAAACAAAAATGTGAAGAAGCAGAAATACGTCTGGTTCAGCTACAGGAACTGTGGTAGAAGTCTGAGGGCTCACTTATCTGAGTTACAGCATATTCCATAAACGTGGTTGTGCCCTAATGATGCCACTGTCCTTTAGCAAAGCCCTGGGGCCACACAAAGTGTTCAGTGCCGTGGACAGCAGCTCATGTTTGCACACTGCCTAAGGCCTAAATAGGCCTTTCATATACAGGCCAGATGTTCACTCTTTCTTAGGCCAGCTTAAGGCTAGAACAAACCTTTTCAACCAGGGTTTATCAGAGTTTCTAAATTACATGCTGGGAAGAAATTTAATTGGTTTAATTAAGAAAGTTTATTTCATGGTAATTCAGTTTTGTTATGCTGCAAGACTTAATGTGTCCTCTGATAGGAGTGATTTGTTATAAATATTCATAGTGATCCTCTTCTCATCTAAGCCAAAAAAAAAATATATATATATTCAAGTAGAAAGTTGCAAATTTAAAAATAAAAGAGTGCTTCCTATAGTCTGGAACATCTAATCTCCTCACAGTAGCATCCATGCCTATTTAAGTCAGGGTAATTGTCATCTCTCTGTATAAAGGATACAGTGCTCACAGATTCCTTCTGTTTTTAACTGAAATGTCAAAGGCAACAGGGTCACATCCTGACTGCTTTTTTCCAATGAAGTTTTAGTCATTATTTTTCTTGACTAATTTGCTGTGTGTTGCTGAGGTTTAGGGCGTTGTTTTGGATTTGGTGGGGCTTTTTCCCAAAAACGATCATAAGAAATAAAACATTTTCTATAATATTATTCAATACAAATATCATAAAACTGATTAATTGTGTTTTGAAGTGAGCCCTGCCTGCTTGAGATGCCTGACAATGCACAATTACAGGCAGGGGTAGAAAGCCAGTGTAAACTGCAGACCCTGCTACCTGTGAAGGTCATGACTTAATCCTTCACACTGAACAGACACCATGACTTAGCTAAAAATCCAAGTTCACAGACATCAGTCACTACCATAATGGGCCTGCAGGTCAGGCAAGACAACAGGAGGAAAACTAATGTTGATTCAGTTGGGTTCTTCTGGGGCTCAGGCATCCTTCACACTGTTCTCCCTTTGCCCCTCACCACCAATCATTAACATGGTGAGGAGGCTGCAAGGAACATTCATGTGTAGGATGCAGAGCCCTCTGGTTGCAGAGAAGATCCATACAGATCAATAATCCATTCCTTCAGCAGCAAATTTAGGGCAGGCAAATGGTGTCCCCTGCCCATGTTCCCCTGCCCGGACACCACAACCTCTGCTGGTCACATCACTGAGCCTCCAAATCTACCAAACTGGAATGAGGCAATTTTTTATCCCTGTAAATCAAAATTAGAGGGAATTCTGCAAGAATATCATAGGAGGAATCCTTCAGCCATTGTTATCGCCTTTATAAGGTTCTCTGTTACAGTAATCCCTCAATGCCACATGCAGGATTCTGGCTCTGTGTTTTAGCTGATGTTCAAACACAGGTAGAAACTGCATTTCCCAAATGAACAGCTAATCTAAAAGAACACAAGAAAAAGTAGGAGAAAGGGGCATGCCAGAATGTAATGCACTGAAAAGACAGGGAAAATATTGTTGATTAGAGCAACCCAAGGTGTTCAGTTCTTAATATGTTAAACTCCATTTACTAGAGTTTTTTTTCATTTTAAAAAACCCAACCAAACAACTAAGTAGTAATCAAGGCTTTCCAAAAACTTTATTTGCCAGGCACAGCATGACTCTGAAAGTCATTTATTTTGTGGGTCTCAGTTTGGCGCTTAGATAGAAGACATTTTTACACGTATTATGCAGATTTGCATGATTTCCTCAAGGCTTTTAAAAACTGCAGCTCTCAGATATGAAAAAACACACAGGTACATTTTCAGATATTTCTTTTCAAACACTTCTACATTTCTGGCAAGTTAAGCAATGAAAAAGTACTGGGATTATTTACAAGAATCCACAGTGGAACCTGAAGTCAGGAGTTAAACTGAACAGACAAAAAGAGAACACCTTTTGCACTCTAAGTCTATTTTGCCTTTTATGATTTGCAGCAGACCAAGCACAGCTCTTGATTCTGTATCTAAGGTGGGGGCTGGTGTAGTATCAGACAACACAAATGGACCCTTGGACACATTCTAATGGATTTTAATCTGATTTCTCATTTAAAAAAATGTTAAAAATAAAAGAATTATCTGTAAGAATTTCAGCACTTCGTCTACAAAGGGTTATTTTTAACATCCATCAGGTAAAACCCCTTTATAGAAAGGGTCCTGAGCTGCCCTTGCTCATGTATGGCCAAGAGAGACTCAAAATGAAGGGCAAGAACAATTGTATTTTAAAAGATATGTGAGTTCCTTTTCTCTCTGTTAATACTATATTATACAGAACACTTTATCACCCAGCCCCTCTAAAAGCTTCAGTGCTTTCAGATATTCATGCCCCCAAAAAACCCAAACAAAACAACAACAAAAAGAAAACCAACCTACAAATAACCCCCTACTCTTCAGCACAGATCAACTTTTTCTCAGCTGGTTAAATTAGAGAAGTGATGAGCCTTCCCTAGGTTACTAAAACACATAAATCAGATGTCTTGACAACACCTCTCTGCCAAATCATAACACGAAAAACAAATCCATTTACAAAAAAATCCGATTGATACAAATGGTATTTTCTTTTCGGTTCCCATGGCTATATGAGTATTTGAGGCAAAAAGACAGTAGAATTAATCTTCTTTAATACTGCAAGGAACACATTTCAAAATAAACAGTATTATCAATCTATTCCCTTTTTATCTAATAAAAAGGATAAAGAAACAGCATCACTGAGTCTTATTGTGAGAGACTGGCAGAGCCAGGCATGTGTAGCTGACACTAGCACTGGGAAAGAAACAATCTGCCTTTTTAGCTGGCCTACCTGCACTTGGAGGTTAGATAAGTGCACTGAAGGTTAGAAAAGTGTCGTTTCCTCCCACAATCTAAATGGGCCAGCCTGTCACAGCACTACAGACAATGGATGGCTGGTGACTACTTGCTCTCTGTCTGATTTTCTGCAGCTCCTGATGACAGCTCTTTCTCTCAAGTTTACCAGATCAACACTGCCATAATGGCTTATGACAATGCAGCAATGCAGGACTACCTGCACAGATGCACATTTATTCCTTCTGTTGACAGAAACTCGATTCATTTTTCAGAATCCACCAGATAGCTCCCTATAAAATGAGCTGTGGAGAGCTCTCAACTGCAGTGAGTTGAGTAGTTTTGAGAACAAACCATTGGGAGAAGACTTTATGTGTAAAAAGCACCTCGAATTCAAATGTGCTCTTTCCAGAGAAAGAAAAAAAAAATCTTTAAAAAAATGGTGACCCAGAGAACATCAGATTACATATGTACACCAAAAACATGTGTTGCCCTTCCGAGTTCCCAGAATCAATTTCTGTATTTGAATGTAATTTTTTAATCCTTGATTTACACAAAACTCCTTAGAAAAGGAAGTATATGGAGCAATCTGGTTGCTAGCAATGCCATATTCTTGGATGAGAAATCCACTGAAAGGGTTGTAATAAAAAAAGTGTGGGAAGAGGGGAAAAGGAAGAAGATTGTAACACAAAGCTATGATACCCATCATATGAATTTAAAAGAATGTTATAATGGACAGAGGCAGAGATAGCAGGTGTGACAAGAGAAATAAAAGGTTTAAACTTCAGTATCATGTGCAGAGAGGGAAAAGCCCATCAGAAGCAAAGTCTTCCAGAGGATGGAGGAGATCGTTTCTACTATGAATTTTTTAATACATCAGAGAGAAATGCCAAAATAGAAGTCTGACCAAAGACACCACATCTTGTTATCAAGATGAACAGTTGGGCTGCAAAAATCTTAGCTTTTTTTTAGACAGATTTATATGTTCTTCCATAATATCCACTTAGACATCTACAGCAAAATTTACTTAATTCACCTCTCTGACCACAGGTAAAGTTGCTATATTAAAAACTTGCTGTTAATATTTTCTGTTTCCCTCAAATGCATACCTTTCTTATGAATCACTGCAAGTGCTATACTTTAGCTTTAATTCACCTGCAGATTTATCTGGGAACAAAAAGATTATTTAAAAGAACTCATTTTAACATTTCACTACACTTTCACTATTGCTTTCAATGGAATTTGGTATAATATATAGTTTTGGCTATGCATTGTGCCACTCTGAGTACAGACACACCATTCAACCACAAATTATCTCTGCTTCTCATTACTAATGTTCATTCACTGCATGAATTCCATGCAGGAACTACACCTTAAAGCAACATCAGTCCTCTGTGAAATTAGAAACTGAAGACTGTTTCATTAGCCACCTTTTTATTTGATGTCGACATTGCACAGGCTTTAGACTGAAGTTCATAACCTGTTCATAAGCAGTATTTTTTCAGTTCACTTGCTACCATGAAAAAGAACCAAACCAATTAAGAATGCTAAAATTGCCATTTTGTTTTCACTAAGGAAAGAAAGAGATTCTGCTAAACTGACAATAAAAAAAAAATATCTCACTACGGGAATTATCCAATTTGACTAGATAGGTCATTTCATTAACTAAAAAGTAACAACATCTCTAATCAGTCTTTCTCACCTATAAATAACCATTTTTATCTCTTCAAATCTTTAATTCACTGTTGCTTTTCTTCCCATTTGCTAACAGCTACTGCCTTTGAAACACTACCATCAACCACATCAAAGGCATTTTAATTTGAGGGGGGTTCACTCTGGATTGTAGAACACATGGATCATTTTCCTCATTTTTCCCTCACTGGTATATTTTAATATAAATTTGCTTAAACTAGCATTACAATATGTCATTCATAACATACACTAAGTGTCACAGAAAGTAGGTCCAGTAAAACGTGTCCAGTGGACTCTTCTCCGAGCACGAAGAGCAATAAGAAGAATCTTTCATGATCAAGGTGAATTCAGTCTCAAAGGATCTTGCTGCATGTAATGGTCCAACAGTGTGGAGGGGGAAATCCATATCCACAAGGAAAGCACAATGCCCACACTGGATGGATGCCTATTTTGGTGAGCTAGTATGTATCCATACCAATACATATATATATATATATATATATATATATACAAATACATATGTAGATAAAAGACCAAAAGGCCAGTTAAAGCTGCTTCCAGAATTCCAGACTTAGAGGATAATAACTCAGGCAGACATTCATCCTAGCACTGGACCCCAGTATCAAATACCAGACACAAGCCATTGCTGCCATCTCTTCAGATGTGTTTCTCTCTTGCTAACTGTCTAAAATGAAATCAGGATTGGTTAAGGTGAAGCTGAAAGCAGGGACTTTTCAGTTGAGGGCCTCGTCTGTGAAATTTCATGTGCTCAGCAAAGCCCCTTCTTTGACTATCTTCAAAGTTCAGACTGAGACTTTTCTACTGAAATGTTCCATATCTGATTATTTTTCCTGCCTTCTCTTTTCTACTTCTCTTTCTGGTTATCTATCCCTCACTCTCCTTGCTAAGAAAGGCTACTCTCACTGAAGCATTGAATCTTCCTCTTTTCTGAGGTTTCACTTTTAGATCTGTGCACTGTCCTAGATACAGACAGTCAGCACTCTAGACAATGGCAGAATAGATAAGAAACTTCAAACTTTCACCAAGAAAGTATTTCACAGAAGTCTCCAGAAGAACACAGATGTGGCAAGTTACCCAGTTATCCTTTAACATTTGGAAAATAACACAGAAACAAGTCAGAGTCACACAATTACAACATTGGCAAGTCCAGTCTCATACCATCACCAGAGACATTAAGCACTGCTCTCAAATTACTGTCAGGGGTTCATTTCTGTTTATGCTCACTATAGAAATCAATAAGTTCACTGGTGCTCTGCCCTCTGACTGAACAACTTCCTCTGGTAAAACTTCCCCCAGTGTCCTCAGCATCCTCTCCAATGGTACAGGCATCACAATCAAGCAAGGAAGAAAAAGGCAAATTTCTCTATAAAGGTGAGAAAAACCTTCTTTTTCACCCAGAAACTACTTGGGCAGAAGACACTATAATTTACATCATCATTCCAACACATTGGTTCCTGCATATGAGTGAATATATTTTTCAATTTTTCAAAGTCCTATAGAAAGGATGTGTCACTTGATCTATGCAGTGCCTTAAAAAAAGTCTATGTACCAATGATCTACATTCAAATCAAATGAGATTTGAGCATGCAAATTTTCCTGGATTAACAAACTTTTACACATTATTTTTCTTTCATGCAGTGAAATCATCACCTGTACCAGAAATCATAAAATAAATACCTATAAATAGCAACATAAGTACTCATAAATAGCCTCACTGTGTATATCCTAGCATGTTATTAAGTGACCTGAGTAGTCCAGTTCAATTCCCAGGTCCTTTTCTCCTACTTCTTCCAGAAGTGTCAGAATACTGATGAGTTTAATCACTAATACAATAGATCATACACAGGACACAGTCCATCATGTGGGAACAGGCTTAAAAAAAAATTATTTCACCTATCGGGGTCATTTCCTAAGGCTAGAAAGCTGCTCAAGCACTCTCTGGCAGATCAAAAGTCTATTTACCCTTCAGCAAGGAATCATTTTTCTCTGTTCCCTAATCTCTTGAATATTATATGATATAACCGATACTACACAACAGTTTTTGTAGCTCGTAGCTCTTGGCATTGACCAGGTTTCCTTGTAGATATAAGGAAATCCAGGAAATCTGCATTTTTTTCCTGCTTAAGTCTCATTATTGTTTGAATGGAAGATTGTGTGTAAATCATATGAAATCAAATGTTTCTGTACTGCTGTCTCCTATACAGACACACCTTAACATCCTTTCTGAGCAGCACTAGTGTGCTATCTTCAAGCTACCACGCCTTGTTAGCAATGCACCTTTTAATCTGTCACATTTTCCATTTCCTTTATTCTGCTAACAGAAGGGTTTTTTTTCCTCTAGCTTGAAGTACATTCTACCAATATCCAAACAATAATTAAAATAAAAGCCTAACAATTAGTAATACCAACCGGTATTTCTTTCAGATTTTTTTCCGCATAATTCAAACATGTCAAGACACTGAGTAACCATTATTAACTGAAGTTTGTTACAGACAGAAAAAATGACTGCTAGAGAACTAAAGTGCTTTCTCACATGCCAAACAGGCTGCCAAAGGCATCATGGGGAATAAAACACTTCCAGTCTCCAAGACCAGTGATTAATCCATGGTGAGATTGGGAATGGTCATTTGCCAACACAAACTCTTAAAAAAATCTACACGTATCAATTCTTTGAGGAAGCATTAAGAGATCAGGGCCCTTTCTGGCCCTTGGGGCTAATTTTGTGATCTTCAACAAATAACCACTATATACCGTGGTTTCTCTGTCTACATAACATGGATATCTGCATCCACAGGAAGCTTGTGAAACTGCTGTTTTCTGGTGGATTTTTTTATAGAACATCATGTCAGTATTACGTTTCTTTGGACTACAGAGTGAAACTGTTGAATTCACATGGGATCTAGCAGGATGTGAGATGCTCAGCTGAATTATCTTTCAAATATCATTCAGTATTACAAACAGCAGCACCAGGCTGCAGGAAATTATTACATTCAAATAATGTCAATGAAAAATAAGGAGCCAGAGTTTGTCTTCTTGCTTGGATGCAGAACATGAATCAGTGAAGTGATATCTGACATTACAGGTCAAATTGAAAACAAATTTGCTGATGGAGTCATAATTTGCAGAAAATTTAGAACAAACTTTAAAACTTCAATTGTGCAAATATTTTAAATCACTCAGACGAAGAAGGAAATTTTTAAACCATTAATACATATCAGATAACATTCTTGAAATCAGGTAGAAATGTATCTTCTCTGCTCCTGTACTTCAACAGAACTTTCCAAAGGTACCTGCTCCTCTGAATAAATTAATTTTATTTCATGGTGATGGCAGCTATTATACAAATAATTGTATCATTCCCACCCTTACTTCCCGATGTAGCAGCAAAAGACAGATTAAAACAAAGAGAATGCTACCCAGATAAAACCTCTTCACACAGGGAATAGGTAAAACAACTTTTTCTGCTGCTATCAAACTTGCACTAAAGAACCTATACCACACATAGTAATTCACTTCAGTGGTTTATTCTTCCCCTGCCTTGAAGTGAAACAGTTTGTTCCAAGTGTGAAAGGACTTGGCCATTCCCCTTGCTCTGTTCCCAGTTCTGCCACTGCCTGCTGACTTTGTCCTTAATATTCAGCTATTTTTACCCTCACTCAAAAATCCCTGTTAACAACTCCATACAGATCACACAAAGTTTTCAGACACAATATAAATTAGCTTTCCTAATTTGATATTTTCCATACAAATTTTTGAAGTGTGAAAATAAATGCAGTGTATTACTTAGAAAACAGATTTTACTGTTCTTTCCATCAACTAACCAGATGAAAATATGATATGGGTAAGCCTAAGTTTGGGGGTTTTATTCCTGCTCTGGAGGCAATTAAATCACAGATTTTCAGACTACAATGGGGTCTTTCATAGACTCATGTAAGATTTTGTTGGGTTTTGGTGGGTTTTTTTAGATAATGTCTTCTCTGTGATATTAGCTCAATGTCACACTGTAATTTGGCATCTGTTTTCTTCCTTCATTTTAGAATATTTCATCTGGACTATTTAGAGATAACTTCTTTAATTTCCTGCTGTTGTCAAATTCTGTTTGGTACATTCATAAAAAGCAGCATCACTTTTGGGGAAAAATAAAAAACTGCAGACACACAAAGTGCACAGACTTCTCACACTGTGCCTTTGTCTTGCCAAGATCTTGGTATCTTTGCTTAGAACTCTGGACTGCCCCCATGTCACTAGCCCTAACACTAGAAGCAGTCTTCTATAAACAGGTTTGAAATGCTATGTCTTTATTTTATAGACACTTATTCCCTTGGTACAACAGTACTACAGTCAAGAAGATGTTTTTATGTCAAGTATTTCAGTTCTGCATTGCTGTGCTTTTTTGACTCATCATACTGTTTATGAAAATTTAGTTTGCTCTGTGATTTAGCACCCAGACCAATGACTTTTATACTTCTCATTTGTTGAAGAGCACTATGATTTTGCATCTTATAGTAGATTCCCCTGTCAAGTTCTCTTCTATTTTCTGAATTTTCTTAACTACCATGGAAACAATGAAAACTAAGCTTGGATATCCATCCTAAGGAAAAACCTATCAAAGGTTGCTTTTCGGTAGAGCTATTGACAGACTGGCCACCAGTCAAGGCACAAAAGTATATTATTCAGGGTGTATTTGTATCCATTTCCAAAAAGCAACTTGCATAGATGTCCAAGTGCAATAAATTTCTCGTGCTCCAGTGTATTTATGGAAGTGGGTAATCAGCACTTGGTTTTCAATGAGCCCTTCCTCATTTGATGTCTTCCCCAATTTCATTCCAGCCTGTGCCAAAGAGGGAGCTACCATAAAGAGCCTCATTTTGTCACACTGCAGCTTCCAGGGACTCAGTGGTTTAAAAACTTGCTGTTGGGGAGGCAGGGGGGGATGGTACATACAGAACATGGGGGTTTTAGTCTGTATTTTAAAGTGCCACAGGGCAAACATTAAAATTACAGAAATATTTCTTTTTAAATATTGGGAGATATGCCTATACTACACTCTTTCTCCCATCACTCCTTTACTCTCAATACCCCATAATCATAAAATAAGGCTTTGCCTTTCTCACATGGGCAGAGCTGAATTCACTGGAAGCAGCTGGAGATGGACAGGACCTGCTGCCAGTGACCAGCTTGAAACCCTCTCCCTCCAGGGCTCATGTCTTCACCAACTTGGAGCTGCACTCCACAGGTGAACTCCTGAGGCATAGCAAAATGCCACAGCTCTGTCATGCACAATGACCAGGGACAATACAGAAAACACTTCTGTTTCATTGGCTCTCCCTATGGATTCCAAAAAGGGATGCACGGACATGTATGGGATGTATGGCAAAAGTCTCAGGACTGGTGGGGGACAGGGAATAAAAGAGCTGCAGCTTCTTCCAGAAATTACAAACTCTGATACAGAAATTCCCAGAAACAAAGTGTTCTTTCCTCCACCCACATGCCCATGTTCCGCAGGGATCCATTTCACTAACCTGTACTGCTGACTAGGGGTTTCTTCCTTAGCTTCAGCTTTCAAATTCATTCCAAACAATGGGAATATTGCCACAGAGTCTGGTGTGTGTTAGCATCGTGCACAGGGAATGACTTTCTGAGAGAGATGGCTGGGCCTGTAAAAGGAAATGTGCATCAAATGTAGATTGCTATGAAGTAATGGGACTAGGAGCAATTGACCAAAGCGAGAAATCCATATTAAATGGAAAAATTATGCAGCATGCAGCCAGAGGAAAGGACTTCGAGACAATCCCTAAAAGCCATAATCTAACTTGGGGATGCAATTAAATAAATAAATAAAAAAAAGTGTGTTGGGAGACAGGAGGTAGAAATGCATTGAGAAAGTAGAATACAAGTCACATAAGGATGCTGCTGCTTTAGAAGCTAGCAGCTGGACCCTCAGGTGGACAGTCCCCATTTGTCATTGTCACAGCAGCAGCACCCAGGCAGGATAGCACAAAGGGAGGGACACTGTAGGCCCATGCCATGTGCTCAGATTTCCCCAGCACAAGCACAGCACACACAGCCACTCATACAGCACAGGAGCTTTACTTTCTCATCCCAATTCTTCCAGCATCTAAAGCAATCAGGATTCCACCCAGAACAGATAAAATAGGGCTAGGACTGCTCAGATTCCTTCTATACCTGACTGAGATAAAAAATAAAAGAAACAACTCTGTTGAGCTAAGTAGCTTTTCCATTCTAACAATCTTCATGCCCTTGAAATTTAGTTTGAAATGGAACAGCCTGCTATTTCCACATCAAAAATCAATACAATCAACAGGTTAAAACATTCTCAGTTACAATAGAACTGTAGCTGAGGAAACAGTACATGATACTTTAAGAAACATCTGAAAGCTTAAAGACCATAAGAAAATAGAAAATCTCTTTGTCCAAGACAATGACAGGGAACTAAAAATGAGCCCCACAGAGAAACTTGAGGAGATGGGGTGTCTGCTCCCAGCAATGCCAGCTATCTGCTTTGTGACCTTGGGCAAGTCACTTAACTGTCCCCTGCCAGAATGAAGTAAAAATGCTTCCTTATCTAAAGTGGCTCAAGATCTCTATGGAGAAATTGTATTTTTCTTAATAATGCTCTAAACATCAGATGCATATACAAAATATAATAACACAACACCATTTAACACTGGGTTGTAGCAGAAGAAAATATCTTACACAGACTCAGTGTCTGACTTGCACTAACTTATCCAAATGACTTCCCGAAAATATTGTGGATCTACAGTAAAAGTCTGATTTTTATTCACATGAAACAAAAAGGAAACAACTTAGCATTCATCCAATCAGATGAATCAGAATGTACCTTTCCACAATCAAATTAAGAATGAAATTAAATTCCCTAATTTCATGCTAAAATATTGCCAACAGCCTGATTTAAATGTCTTTCTTAATGACCATACTCTCAAAGCATCCAGCTTCCTTACAGGTCCAGGCTCACACACTGCATCTCTTCAACCGAGCATCAGGTCCTGACCACAGTATGTAGGGGCACGTTAGTTCCCTCCCCTTGCTTTGAGATAAGAAGCAGAAGAAAATCATATTTTGCGATTGTTTCTAAACATTTTTTTCATTTGACCCCTCTTTTTATGGAATGTCTAGCACGAGGATATGAGAGTGAGGCTTTTCAAAGAGCCTGATAAGGTATAGATCATAAACTCTAGGAACCCCATGTACATTTCTAAGAGAGCGAGTGTGTGCATGTGTGTAAATAAAATGGCCTAGTTTAAAATGTCTTTAATAACCAGTATTTGCCGGGTTGAAGCACACGGCTGTGAGCTCCCCCTGCTGACTCTCGAGCTCAAATAAATGAATCGTCTTCAGAAGCTTTTGTAAGAGCTTTTGATATTGGCTCAAGGTCAAAGGAGTGGACTGCTATAAGGACATTAATTTTAGCCTCACTAGCATCACAGATCAAAAACTAGCAATAAGGACATTATGTGTTTTATTTTGACCCCACTTTTAGGGGGTAATTTTCCAGTGGCTACCAATTCAGATGTCAGTGATACTGCCCAATTTGCAGACTCATAGAATAAAACCATTTGGTGCAATCTTTATACCTCGAACAAACATGCACCAAGTAAAAGATTAAAAATTGAATTGGTAGGAGAATATGTGCTATCTTTTACCTTAGATATGAGCACTTGAATCAATATATGCCCAGCTACAGTCAGACACCAGCCACCTCTTTGATCAGTTGTAACATTTGTATTACTGCACCACCTAATCTAAAAAAGAAAAAAAATAATATTTACATTCCTCACATTTTAAAGGCTATAGCAGGCTTCCACAAATGTAAAAGTCATGTCATGGAGGGGCCCAACAATACACGATTACACATTTAAAATAGACCGTATTTAAGATATTATTATAACTACCAAGACTATGTTTTTCTGCTTTTCTTCATGTCGCTCTTGCCAATAACTTGGGGAACACTGTCCATCCTCATCTGTTGGCTGCATTTTATACAGTTACTGATTTTTTTGGGAAATTTTTTTATATCACGCAGAAGTTTGGATGTGAACAAGTCAGTTCATTTATTGCTGCATTTCCAGGTCCATTTCAAAAGGAATTGCTGACATCTACTGGTTCAAATTACAAAATACTCAAATTACAGTTTTTCCTTTCAAATAAAATCTAATGGCTCTGACTTGTTTCTCGGACGATGGCAGAAAAGGCAATTCTGTTGAAATTAGCAGAAATAAACCCATTCTCTCCCATTTAGTAGTTCTTCTCCTCTCTACACTTTCTGGCAGATGTAAGTGTCTAGAATTAATACATGCTCGCACCAACAATTTTTTGAATTTGAAAACCACAGGGAGCACTTGGCTATCATGTGAGGCTGCTCCACCCAATTCAACACAAAACCCTCACATTTTGTGCTGAAAATCCAGGAGCAATTCTTCAAATCTGGTACAACACAGGATTAGCACCCTCATCCTCCCCCTTCTCAAAAGAGACTCAGCTCCCACCCAGTGCTGTATTTCTGAACAGTGAGGCTGCTGCTCAGACACTCCATGCCACACTGGGCACTCCAGCTCTCCCTGCAATGCCTGGGGTGCCAAAAATTTGGGGAAGGTGTGGAAGAGATGAGAGGGGCTGAATTGCTCCAAGTGATTTGGTATTTCACACTGGGGTCTCTAAATAGACCTGTTCCCCTTACCCTTCATTGGGATCAAGCACTCAACTCTCATCCTCACAATTTAACACCCAGCCAGGTCAGCTGTTCCATGTGGCCGTGTCTTAGCGCACAAAAAACCCCTCTTCTCCCACCCCTGTGTTTATTCATGACTTCTCCTTACTCTTTCTGGAGCAGGGAACAGCATGCACAGGTGTGTTCCGAGCACACTTCTGGAGTGGCAGACATTTACAAGATAGACCTTTCCATGTTGAGTTCCAGAGATGAAGTTTAGGAGCTCTGGGGCTTTGGCTTGAGCAGGAACAGCTTGGTGGTGGTAGGATGGCATTACAAGCAGCTCTGCAGACGCCAGCCTGGGAAACTGGAGACACTCATAAGGCCAGAAAGCAACTCTGACTACTCTGAAAATGTTTCTTAGATGGAAAAGTGTGGCAATTAGAGAGGCAGACAGGTACCTGAGGGCATTTGGAGACACAGGTCAAGAGCAGTCCATTTAGCAGGCAGTAAAACTAGGACAACTTCCTATGCCAAATGCTAAGGTTTTATCTCAAAACAAGCTTTCTCTTTTTATATTCCTAAGGGCAGTAAACCCAAATTTTACTTCTTCAGACATCCAGAACTGTACTGCTCTCGACTGCATCACTACTGGTAAATCAGCACCTTTCACTCTCATTGCCAGTACCTGGCCAAAGCATCAGACAAGCAGGAGGGCAATTAAAATATCACTCTGCTCCAAGAAACACATAGAAAGTCCACAGGCTTCACTGATAACATTTAAGTAGGCTAACATCAAAATGCTACAGCAGACCTGGCTAACAAGTATCAGGCAGCAAAGCTGGACTTCTCTTTCCATGGGTTTTTTCACCATCACAAATTAAAGCACAGACCTACTCCACAAAATGCAGGTATTGCTTCACATTTACAAAACCTTTAATTTCATGTAGTCTTTCAAAAATGCAATTTGAGACACAGAAAAATAGTTTTCACTGCTGTAGTTCTCAACACTTTGAACAAACTATTGAGATAGTGCATCAATATAGGAAAACAGCAAAGCCCCTGACAGGAGGGCATGGGATGACTGGAAGACACAAACAGAATAACCAAACTCCCAACCCAAGCAAGATGTGCAAATAGATGCTGGAGAGGAAGAAGAAAGCTCTGGCATGTCAGATGCTGATCACAGCTAGCAGAGATGCAGGGCACTGGCTTCCCAAGTCAGCTGCTCAGTGCTTTACCAACAGCAGGAATGTGAAAGGCTGTGGTCAGCAGGCTTAACTCACTTTTGCAGAGGAAAGCCTTCAAGAGAAGACCTGTAGGATAGAAGTAGTCACTATGCAAAGTTACTACAAAATAAAGAAACTAGCACAAGAATCCATACATGTTTTTTCTTACATTCACAGGCAGATAAAATGAAGAAATGGTAGGGTCAGCACTGGCCCTCTAGAGAACTAGACTTTATTCAAGATGGGAATGTAAAAGTGTCTGAACATTTTCTTGCAGAATTCAATTAGGAAGTTGGCCAGGTAAAGAGGACTGAAAATTGATGGAAAATGAGAGTGTAATTTTGGGTCAAGGAGAACTGAAGTTAAAAACAGTAAGAGATAGGCAGATAGACAATGAATGCACTTTAATGACCACACAGAGACCCATTTCAAACAATGCTTTATAACCTTCCTGCTACTCATCAGGTCTCAGCCAGCCCATAGAGGATGTGCTTGACATGCTGCAGTGAATAGAAAAGTTCAAACATTAATTCATCCACACAGAGGTGTGCCCTGCCCTAAGGGTATGCAGTTTAAATTGGACTGATCTAGAACATGAGAGGAGATACAGAAAAACAACAGAGAACAGACAAATGTTGAGTTGTATTATCAAGGCAAGCCACATACCTTTTGAACGGTTTTAGTTTTTAAATTTCTGTGGTAAAGCACAATAAAGAATAGGATAACATTGAACAAATAGAGGGACAAAGACATGCCTGAGATGCCTGACCACATTACAGCTCCAGGTGGTTTTGATCAGAAAAGCAAGTTAGCCACAGAAGAGGGGAAGGTATGTGAGTAGTCATTTCAGATGGTAAAACTACATTTTATTTCATGATAGTGTTTCAGTAACACTGTGGCTTTTTGTTTACCTATGAATTCAGCCGGTGCAGAGACATACAGCCATGTTAATTGAGATGTTCAGTCATTCAGTCATTCACTAGTCTGAGTAGAAAAAAAGTCCAAGATGAAGTAGACACAGACTTTTCCAAAGTCAAGATCAATTTAGAATTTATGATTAAAAACAGTATACAGATAAAAGAACAGCTGTAAAAAGTAAAATCCAGACTTGCATTGTCTAAGACTTTGATTCAAGCCCATTCAAAATTCCAGGTTATTTGCTGTGTGTTTCTGTAGTGGCAGAAAGACAGTATGGCTTAAGATCAGCCTTTAATTAGATAGACTGTCCTCTGTTCACCAGCCCATTAAGCACAGATGCTTTTGCCAAAGACAAAAGAAGAACTGCTAGAAATTTTGGAAAGGGATGAAGAGGCCTTAAGAAATAAATTATATTTTGGAAATCTGCATTTGGATTTAGTTAAAATAGAAACGTATCTCCTGAGTTTCAATGTACAAAACCTTGAGAGACTGTGGTGCATGCATGGCCAGGCTCTACAGATAATGTCAAGTAGGTTCAGTTATTAATTGGTCAATTCAGATTTCTATTCAGTTGGTTTTGCAGACAAATGGTTTTTTATGCCGTTTGGCTGCATCCACGGCAAGGATAGAAGACTGTCATCACTTTGTCATGCTAACAAGGCAGTAATAAAAAAGAACTGGCAGTCTGGAATGAAACTGTAGAAAATGTTAATGGTGGAGCCACAGCACTGATGCCAAATATTTCCAGTAAAGGTATATAATTATTTTCAAGTACTCACACTGTGACAGGAAAGAAATCACTGAGAGCTTTTGGTTTTGGCTCTTTACCCCTAAAGCTGCAGAGGCAAGATGTACAAAACACACAGAGCAATGATCCAACCTGGGAGCTTCTGCTTCTGGCATCCATAGCTGAAGTGACTTTAGAGACCAGGAGATTATAAAGCGGCTGAGCTTTTCACTTTGAATCACCTCATACTCAACACATCCTTTAAGGCCAAGCACATGGCTAGAAAAGTCTGAGCAACTCAAAGTTTTCTCTCTTAATCCTTTGGCTGACTGGTGACAAGTGTCTCAGGATTAATAGAACAGGACATTGAGGGAGAATCCACTGAATACAAATTACCTGAGAAAAGCTACATAACCTTTCTCCC
The DNA here is from genome assembly GCF_963662255.1 of Cinclus cinclus. NCBI lineage: Eukaryota > Metazoa > Chordata > Aves > Passeriformes > Cinclidae > Cinclus > Cinclus cinclus. The sequence goes on from NC_085053.1 coordinate 24,566,700, forward strand.
CACTTTCAAACTAAGAGCTCAGCACAAGTGTTTTGGAATTTGCCTGACACTTCCTTGATTCACTAAGATGTTCAACTTCTACAAGTATTTAACGAACTAGGTGTCTGTTGGTGACATCTGTACAGGAGGAACAGTAACTCAGTGCCAAGTAGACATTCACTATTCATCCCAAGAGGAGATGTATTCTCACAGCAGGAAGAACAGCAAGTTGCAAGTTCTTGGAACTCTGCATTCATATAGAAAATTAAAAAAAAAAAATACAAAGAGAAAGAAAATCTCCTATAAGAAAATAGCCCTTAATTAGATACTTTAGGTTCATTTTTTTTGTACCATGTATCATGCAGATGAGGAAGTACCTTTCCAGTACTAAACACCTTTCCTACTTGTTTTCAACAAGGCCTGCATTCATTTACCTTAGCAAGGAAGTTACTACACTTCGGGTAGAGAGAAGCAAACAGCCAAGTGAGTCCAAATCACTACAGCAGATATAGCAAACTTCACTCAGATGGCCTCAGGCTTAGAAATGGAAAAATTCAGATCTCACCCCAGTGCAGACTGAATTCCCTGGAAACTCTCTACTAGGGACAAGGCTGAGTCTATCCTATTTTTAGCTTTGTCAGACTTTCTAAAACACTGGGCAAACCTCTTGCTACATCTCTACTTCTCACCTGTAAAATAGGCACTTGCCCTTGGGACATCCCCCCTCAAGGTCTGATTCACATATTCACAAACATTATTAGAAATAGCAGTACCCCATTCTTTCAGAACACTGTTCTGTCTTAAAATGTTCCATTTCCCATTTCTTTTCAGGCCATCTGCAAATGTATGCACGGATATAAAATTTACTTCTAAATAGTGTGAGAATGTGTTCAGAAATTTGTCTGCAGTCCTTTACTTGCTCTACAACTTCCTGGAATAAGTATAGACTATGCCTCAGGAAAACAAAGCTATTTGAAAAGAGAACAGCTGCCATGGTGCTGAGTCAATACAGGCAGACAAAATAAAATAAAATAAAAAAACTACACTGCATCTGTGGCGATGTGTTTTCCCCCCCTCCATCACAATATCCCCAATGCACAAAGCCTTGGCAACAGTTTAGCAAACAGTCCAAGCGTGTGCTTCAAAGAAATGCATCCAAACCCTGATATCATTAAAACAATACACTGATTCCTGCAATGGGGCACCCACGCAGCTGCTATTGCAGCATCTGCTTTAGAACTATTTCCTTTGCCTCAGTCAGGTTCCTCTAAGCCATCTTCCTCTAAGGGATGAGTTGTGAAAAGGTGCAGTAGTTACTTATTGCTGTTAACAGAAACAAAAAAGGTAAAATGCTCCAAAAGCTCCACCATTTTTTCAAAGCATTGGCAGAGAGGTGCTGTTCATCTTTTCTGGTGACAAGAACAGGTTTAGACTGAATATTTATCTATGCTTTTACAGGGGAGGTTTTTCTCCATTGCAGTTATTTTCACAACATGGTGAAGGTTTTTCTACACTTGGCATTTATGCTGGAAAATTGTAACCGAGAGAATGCAAACCAGCACTTTACTCTTGGTCCTCCCAGGGACCACCAAGTCCTGGAGGAGACACTAGAAATGTTTCCTCAGTCTTGGGATATTATCTGCAACATCCCTCATTTACTGTTAGCTGCACTAGAACATACAGTGACATAGAAGATATAGTTACAGTAAATACAGCCTTGGAAGCATCCAGAAATATTGAATAAAACAAACAAAACAAGAAAAAATGTTGGCATCCTGGCCAGGGAATTCAGGGCTTGGATAATCTCTTCAAACTTTTACTTCAATTGAGGCTGAAAAGTGTTCTGTTTATTTAAAAGACACCTGCAAAAAAAAAAGAAAAGAAGAATTAAAAGAGAAAATAAAAAAACCCATCCAACCCTACTTTTAAAAGTGGGAAAACCATGCCATGTGTTCTAAAGCAAAGTTTAAAAATGGCAGCTTTGTGAATGTTCTGAACCGTAAACTGGTTTTGTGAATATTATGAAAAGCAAAATGTACATTAGCAAATTGCAACATTCATACTCTGTGAAAGAGAATTTGTACAGCTGTAAACTGGTACATTTGATCTGCAAAACTTTAGTAGAACAGTTTCTCACAGGAACAAGTCAAATTCTTTAAAAACATTTCTTTGCTTTGGGATAGAGCCTTTTAGAAACTAATAAGCTCACTTTTATTGTCCTCCCCTTACTCTGAAAAACATTTTCATGGATGTAAAGGACTTTTCGCTGGGGCATAAAGCAGAACTCCAGACATGGCTGAACTAGCACCTAACAGCACTTCCTTTGGTACAGAATTTCTTTAACTTTGTACATAGTCCTTTATTCCCCACACTGCTGAAAAGAGAGCAGGGTTCTGTTTCTGTCTTTTCCTAGGAATTTGTTTGGAAGGCTGAGTCCTTTTTTAAGATTTTCACTGTATTCCTCTGCTCAGCACCTCCTGGCAGAGGGAAGGGCAGATGGGACCCTCCTCTCTTCAATTTTGTATCTGACTGCATGAGTGAGTGTTACACAAAAATCAAATAGAGTAAAAAAAATAAGGAAATATATTTAATGGACACAGATTAGAAAACTTGACACTACCAATCAGCACTTTATGGGACAAGATATAATTAAGATGTCAAAAATAATAAATTAGCACCAAAATAAAGCATATTTAATAATAAAGATTTCTTGTTCATAAAGAACTTCTTCTATTGCACAAAAAAAAGCTTCTCTAACATAAAAGAAAAAACTACATTAGACTTGAATTATCATTTATATCAGCTTCTTTGCACTTTTCTAGCAGCATAAATGAATCTGTACTGAGTACAAGTAACCTACATTTAGTCTTATCTGTTGATATTGCAGAATTGGTAAAAAGAGGCATTGTGGTAAGGATCACACCTGGTATGTTCACAATAGTTTTATCTAGGGAAGAACTTTATTAGCAGCATGAAACTGAATATTATGTATTATAATGAGACAAAATCACAGCAAGATGTTCAAATGTGCCTTTGTATGCATGTAGATCGAGCACCTCTGAATTTTTATCATGGTATATTTGTCAACTGCTACCTCCTAGGAGGCATTCAGTAGTGAACACTGTGGGATCTGCATTTTCAGCTCTAACCTTAAAAACAGAAATCTTCATACCAATGGAGTAAATGCTCAGTTTGCCTGAGCCTTTCTGACTGAAAACATTAAGGTTCTTAGGTAACTGCATCTTTTAAGTACTTTTTGCAGACTTCTGTAACTAAATATGAGGATTACAGTCCCAAAGTTTTGCTTTCTTTTAGGAAATCACCAATTATCCACATGGTTATTTCTAATAATAAGATTATATTAAAATATTTCCTTGAAAATTTTTGTCATTGGCCAGCTGCAACTAAAATGTTTCCTTAGGTCTTATTGCTTTATTTAGTAGGGTAATATTTTCCTTGCATGCTAGGCATCTCTACAGCAGGCTTGTTATAAATAAGCAGCATTTCTATGTTCTCCTTACACTGGAAGTAGCAAGCAGAAGGAACTTAATTCATACAAGTAGCTCCAAAAAGTTAAACAAGACTATTAATCAAATATCTATACTGTGTATCTAATGTTTGCAGGACTGAAAAGCTGTTCTAAAGTACTGACTGAAAATAGCCAGCATTTATTTTGGTTTGAAATACAATAAAGTGAGCAAATAATGGATGACAAATCATTCAGCTATTTTATGCATGCGTTTTCAAAGATTAAAAAGGGGATTTTTGTTGTATAGTCATTATTAACAGTTTTAGAATGGTATGAAAATTCTGGCTAGGAACATATTTCCAAAAACTGAAGGAATAAAAAGCCTTCACGGATAGTACCTGAAATTTTTAATTAAACTTAACACTATGTTTGTGTTCTTTATGTGCTCTTCACAGTGGTTGCAAACTATTCCACAGAAGCCAAAAAGCCTGGTACTCCTTTATTTTAAGAACAGGGTGGAAGAATTTTAGTTATTTTCTCTGCAGTGGTTAAATGCTGCCTTGTAGCTATCACAACTCAAAAGAAACGAGTGTGACCTGAAAAGGTTGGCTAGAAGTAAAAGTACATTATTTAGCTACACTGCCACTACCTAAACCATTCTAACAAAAATCTGAAACATTTAGACTCATTAATGCAGACAGAATGGAGCTCTTCCTGCCAGCTCCAGGCTTATTCAAAGGTTAGGCTCAATTTAGTGTCAGTTCAAACTCATTTAAAACCCCATCCATGGATGGAGTTTTCTGTCCATGCTGCCCCAGCAGCTAAAGAAGGAGAAAGATGAGATCAGAGCAATGTTTCAGCTATCTTGATTCAATTTTGAATTAATATCTATAATGTTATGTATACAAACTGGATCTACTCCTAAAATTCAAATTTTTTTTCTTATTTTTTTTAGCTAAGCTTCAATCATGGAAGTGTTGGGTCACTCAAAAACTTCACTTCAGTGTTGTACATCCCCACAGACTAAGAAAAATGTTCTTCTGCCTCTTTTTTTACTTCTCTCTACATTGCTTTGCATTGTCAAAAGCACAAATTATTTTTAGCACACGCCTAAGCAAGGCAGAGGCAAAGCTTTAAGTCATTCTCTCTCCTTAAAACCAAAGCAGTGGAGCAAGAGACGTCAACAGCATAAGTGGAAAAGTCAACAATTTAAAGTAGTTTAAAAACCTTATAAGTTCACCAAAAAATAACTCACAGGGAAATGAAAAAGGCACATAAAATACAGAAAGCCATAAGAATGTCTGCCAAAATCTAGATGCAAATATATTTAGGATTGGTTCCACTTTATGTTTGTTTTAGTTCTGCTACAATGCTTAGCTTCGCCTGGAGCTGACTCATAGGCTTCTGAAAGGAAACAAAGTTTAACATCTCAATTGAGGAGTGCAATCTGCCCAGAGACTGCCTCTCCACAGCTTTTACTGACCAAGGAAAATTATCTGATTTATAAAATGCTTGACACCTCTAAGAACTCCTCAGGCTCAAATGCCTCGCCTAGCCTGAATTAGCTGTACCAGATAATTCTGCAGGAAATGTTTAGCAAGCTTATTAGGCCTTTGCATATTAACACAGAGAGGGGAAAAAACCTTTTGCCATGGCTATTGAATCCTGCATGTAAAATATTTTTCAGTAAAGAGATGACAGCCGAGTGCCTTATTGCTCTTTGCTTCTGTCATCAGCCTTGGTTTAATTCAAAGTTTATTAAAGTAAATGGGAATCAGAAATTTAATAAACTTATAAAATATAATTATTTTATACATTCTCATGAAAGGGCACTTCAGGACATGGTAGAGAATCATAGAATATTAAGGGCTTGGAAAGGACCTTAAAGGTCATTTAGTCTCAACCCCCCTGCCATGGACAGGGATACCCCCCACTAGACCAGGTTCCTCAAGGCTCCATCCCATCTGGACCTGAACACTGCCAGGGATGGGATACGCACAACCTCCCTGGGCAACCTGTGCCAGGGCCTCACCACCCTCACAGTAAAGAATTTCCTCCTGATAGCTAAGCGAATTTTCCTCTTTCAACTTGTACCCATCATTTCTTGTCTTATAGCTACATTTCCTGGTAAGAACCTCTCTCCAGCTTCCCTGTAGGCTCCCTTCAGACACTGGAATATCTTCTCAAGGTGGATGGTATGGGGTTCACTGTGCAACCAGCCTCACTCTGAAGAGTTCTAACTGAAAAAATAAAAAAAAAATTTTAAAAAAAGTACAAAAATTAGAAAGAAAAACATACAAAATGAGAAGGGGGAAAATATCATTTGGTTTAAGGTCTAAAACAAAGCCTAACCAGACAAAGCACTTTCCTACAGTTTAGCTACAGGGATCTCAGCTGGGCTCAGCTGTGTGTGTCAGGTCCCATCAGAAATGCTCTTGGTCTCTGTTGCTTCTTTTCAAGTTCTCAGAATCCAGGACCCTCCCCAGTGCCCGGCTCCAAGCCATCAGCTCCCAGACTCGGCGTGCATCAAACCAGTCAAGGTTAGATCTTAAACAGCTTTGTTTTCTGGCAAGGTGAGAAGGCCTGATCTATAGAAAGGTTTCCAGAGTAACATCAGGCTCTTTCACAGGCTGTCTCTTCCAAACACAAATCTTTCTTCACTTTTATGTTTGTCAAAAAAAAAATGTGGGACTATTCAAACTTAGGTGATAATATCATCTTAGGTGCAGATGGGTGCATCTATTTGCCTGCCATAGCCACACCAAGGTTTCTTCTCCTGCTGAGGATCCCATTAACATGTAAATCTTCCCCATTCTTGCCTGACACCTGAATTTTTCAAAATAATTTACCATCCCTTTTTCTCACCTGCAGGGCAACTCTCTTCCTTTTAAATGCTAATTAGGCATTTGGTGGCTCAGCCTAAAGTATTAAATTCAGAACCATTTATCTGTTTCCCTCACATCCCTTCACCCCCATTCACCTCTCAATCATCGCTGTAGAGAAGATGGAACTGTCTTTGGTTTTCTTCCATCCAGACTTCTCATAATAACCAAGGATGTTAAGTGGTGTAAAGTATCCCATGAGCAGGTGACAGGAAGATTTTGTTGGTGCTCCTTGGAGATGGCCTGCACAATTTCATTTCTGGGTTTACCATTCACAGCCACTATGAGAAAACCTGGATTCTGCTCTATACTTGTAAAACAGCAGCAGTCAGGAAGGTTCACATCCAAGCAAGTACCATCTCCTGCAGACCAGTTTGTCAGATGTTCTTTGCATACCCTTGGAGATATCTTGGTTCTACTGCTTAGCAAGTACCCATGAACACTGACAGAATCAGGATTTCATCCTACATAGCTTCTGTGTTGCCTATAATGCCCCACTGCATCAGTTTGGATAGCTCCCCTTAATACATCAATGTATATTTACTATGTTTATATTTTGAACCAAGAGATGCCAGGAGCTCTCATAATATCATAAAACCTGACAGCCTGAATGTGAGTAGTGACAAGCCTATGGATGACTCTGCTGAAAAGCCTTGAGTAAGGCTTCCTTCAGCTTCAGAAGCTTTACTGAAATCTCCAAAGCTCCACAAGATTTGGACAGCAAAACTCTGGCTAACCAAAGTCAGTGTCACCCAGCTGCTGCTGCCTGGCAGGGGCTCCACTGCAGAAAATAGTATAAATTGAACAGAAAAACTAATGTTCCTTCTGTCAGCTGCACCTGCCTATCAAATCATGCTGCCCATTAGAGGTTATTTTCCAAAATCTCTCCACCTAATAAACTGAACTGACACAATGATACTTATGCTTCTATGAAATACTGCAGCCTGTCAGTACTGGAATACTTAACTATCAAATCTACCAGCTAGTTCTCCTCTCCAGAGAATTTTAACTCATGACAGAAGTGAATTGGAAAGGCAGATGTTTTATGGCAGTTTTGAGAGAGAACCAGATCCCACATCAGAAAAGAGAGTTTGAAAACAGCCTTCCCTCTCTCCCACTTACATAGGAGTAAGTGTCTCCATTAAGTGTTTACAAACCCCACAACTCAACAGGCACAGAGCAGTAGGATTAAATAAACAAAACCAAAGGTTTGTGCCATTTAGTACCGGTGTACACACATATAGAGCAGGTTTGTTTTAGTCTATTACACAAAATAACTGCCTCAGATGCTGTTATGGGTACTCATCTCTGACATGGGACATTTAATTCCCCATCAGAATCAATTAACTCGTGGTTGAGACTACAGCTGCAGGGAATACTAATTAATAACTATTAATTAGTCACTTAAAGGTTGGGACAGCCTGTCAGCCTCTGTCTCAGGTGAGTATTATACCATACCAGGCTCACTGAAACAACCAGTTTGAAACTAAACACATTTTCCTTTTGAGGAAAGCAATTAATCTGCTGCTTGTAATTCTGCTCAGTTTCTTCATTAAAAGCAGCATTTGTCCCCCTCTTCTGCAGACTCTGCCCAGCAGATAACCTTCCTTGCTGTGCTCACCTGCATCACAACACCTTGAGATGCACAGCTCTGGTCATGGTCCATTGTGTCCTCATCAGATCCTGCAGCAAGGGGAACAATTGCTTCAACACAGCTCACTGCTGGGCTGAAGTCCTGGCAGGACTCTGGAAGCCTGGCCTGCACACTGGGAGGAGGATGCTGTGCCAGGAGACTCTGCTTCCTGTGTTAACTACACTGGAAAGGGAATCTGCTTCCCCTCCCACCCAAGAACCAGCCGACACCTTAGGAATTCCAGCTGCAGAGAAGGAGGTCAAAAATCTCCAAGTCCCAGGTGAGACCACCAGCACCTGGAGCTGCTTCTAAAAGTGGAAGCCACCTTCCAGAAAGCTGGGAGGGTGGTTTTTGTACAGCCGTGCTCCCTGAGCTGCTGCACACCTGCAGAGCAACTGGAATGGCTTCCTCCACAAGGGTGTTAAAATAGCCTGTCAGCATCTCAAAATAAAGCAAAGTGGTGATATAAGGACAAGCCCAAAGATAGCCAAGGTTTACAACTTGGGTGGGAGGGGAATGGAATAAAAATAACACACAACCTAAGAATATATTCTTCACAATTTTTCTTATATAAGATTTCTCTAAAGCAGCCTTGAAAAGAGTTGCTATGAAGTCAAGCTGGAGAACAAAGGAATTAAAACATAATTCCTGCAGAATTCTGCTCCTGCAGAAAATGTATGTTGAGAAAAGAAGCTAAAGAATAGAAACCAATAACTTCTACTAATTCTTTGAGTTTGTATAATCCTAATAAATTCATTGGAGAAAGCCGTATCTAGTGCAGGCAAAGAGGCTGAAACCTCTGTCCTGGATCAACTCTTGTAAATAGACTTCAAACCACTGAACAGCTACACAATTCTCACACAGAGAGAAAAGATACCAAAACTACTCCAACGACAGCAGCACTTAGGAGGTCTTTCTCCTTTTTGAAGGCATCTGCGCTGCTTCTGGCAAGGAAAAGTAGTAAGGGCAAGGCAACCTCTAACTCTTTGTGTGTAATGGAGACAAACCAACTAATAGATTTTTTTTTTTGCTGTGCATTATTTGTCTACTCAATGTTAACTGTACAAAAAGAGAGGATGACTGAGTTGCATATGTTACACCATTCTCTAGGGCCTTTCCATACACTTTCTCCATGATCCTGATCAACTCTAATGTCTAAGAGTGCACGTTTCTGGTCCAAACCTCCTGTCAAAATCATGTCAGAGGTTTCTTCATATAATCTCCAGCTGCACACCCCCATTGCTTTAAAATGTTCGTTTTCCATTTAGTCTAACCAAGAATCACACTTCCTCCAAAGTTAATAACAGGATTTCAGATGTACCTAAGTGTAGAACCCACCAGATTGGAAGCCCTACAATGTTCTGCCACAGAGAAACGTGTCACAGTTATTTGGATCCAAAATGGCTAGGACTTCTCCAAATTTCTGGAAGTAATAAAACAAAAGCCTTTCTTTAAAGCACAGAGGCAGAAGAACAAAGGGAAGAGGAAATTAAAGTAAATCTTGCACCGCTGAGCTGGCACAGACCACTAGATCAATGCCAGCACACAGCTCGGCTGTACAGGAGCTCTGCATGCTGATCACCAGCAGTCTGCATGCAAATGCATCACTAAAGGAAGAACAAAGAACAAAGAGAGAAAGCAAATACAAAAGCACATGCACCATCATGCCACTTGGGTATATTCATAAAAGGAATTTCATTCCTTGCTTCCTCCTCCGAAATGTTGTTTCTAACGTGATGGCTCCTTCTGCACTTGCAATATAGCAAATTTCAATAATCCCAATTACAGATTTCTATGCTTGCGGCAGGGATGCTGAATCCACCTTTACTGACAAACAACAAAAATGAATTTTATTAGTTCAAAGACTTTTCTCTAAACATGCATTCAAAGAACAACATTTCTGAGAGTAAGTTTTCTCTTGTCAGCATCACAGTATACAGAGGTGGGCTGGGGTGGAGGGGAAGTGCTACACATCTTTGTGAAATTTCTGAAGGATTTCTGCCTCTGTGATCATTAATAGCTGGGCTTTCTGGTATTCCCTAATGTCTGCAAGTCCTCCTCAATCACTCCATCAAAGGCCACAGAGCTTGGTTTCTCAACAAGTTGTCAGATTTTAATAGTCTCTCCATAATAGCAGTATTATTTTAGATTAGTACTATTAGGAAGCAGATTTTTAAAGGTTTTCCAGCACCAAAAAGAATAGGAGAAATGCAATGTCATTTTCAAGGTATTTCAGGAAATTCAGCTACCATTATGAAACATAGAACAATGCCTGAATGTAAAGATATGTACATGTTACTCATGTACTCATGGTCAGGAATGAACTGGAGTTCAAAAAAAAAAAAGCAGGAGTACAGTTCATTCCCTCCAATGACCTTCAGGCCAGGTCATCCTTTTCCATGAGGCTGGAAGTAATGTAAATTGCCAGGTATAGCCCAGCCCAGCCTTACACAATATCTGTGCTCTGCTCCAGCTCAGGCCCCAGCTGAGAAATCAGTTCTAGGTCTCTAAGCCACAGTCTCCCACCCTGGGGGATTTTTCCTTCCATGTCTGCTCACAAAAATATCTGCAGCAAAATCGTCCTGTGCTACATGGACACAGCCCATGGCACCAGCACAGCATCAGCCCCTCTGGAAGAGGCAATTCCCTCAGATCCTTTGGACACAGACAAGAACACAAGGACCTGCTCTGGAAAACACGTGGGGAATCCCTTTCCATAGGGCTGGAAAGGAAACCCACTGAAAGCACTGTTTATTAAGGAGCCTTAAACAAAGTCTGTGATTAAAGCCAACCCAATTAATCAGACACATTTTGTTCCTTCTAATCATCAAACTGCTGTCCACATTACCCCCGACATGTGAAAGGAAAAGATTGAATGTTGAGTTTATTAATTTACTTCTTTAATAACTTCCTGTGTGATGCCTCATTTGTTATATGTTTCTCCCTCACACTGTTCCAAGAGCAAATACAAGTTTTAATATTGTTTATGTTACTATCATCTGAAAATTAATAGCTTTTCATATATCTTTTGACTTCGTAGTGGCTACAAGCAAAAAAAATCTTAAATATATTCAAGGCTAAGTGTCATTTAAACTGCCTCTGATATACATGTATTATAGTAAATTACCATAAACATGCTATGCAGTGATGGAGACAAATGCCCAATGAGAAAACCCATGTAAACAAGATAACTAAAACTGTCTTATACATATTTAAGGGATCCATAAATGAGAGCTAGTCATAAACTTGACAAAGGTAATAGAAGATATATGTTAAACTTCATTGCTATAAAATTCAGGTTAAAAAGGTGATATAAATATTTTAGTCTTTTATCTAAGACTCCATCATTAAAGATTTAGTCCCACTTCTGCTGCTTTGGGGAGGTTAGAAGGGTTTTTTTTTCCTTTTTCACCTTTTTTTTTTAACTTTTTCACCTTTTGTTAGTTGATATGAGTAGTGCTTGATTTCATCATGGCTTTGGGGAATTTGTTATTTTCCCTGAATTCCCAGGTACTCAAACACAATATTTTCATGGGAATCTTACCACATGCAATTTCTTGTTCCCAGGGTTGCAAAAAAGAGATAAAAATATGGAAGAGAGATATAAGGATGCCTTAAAAGTCCAGAGAAATGTCAAAAAATTCTTTTTCAAAAAAGAAAAAAATAAATAAGTCCAACATAAACCACTTTTATTTGTCATAGTCGACCTCAAGAGCTGTTACATGGCTTCTAATCTTTTATAAATTAGACACACCAGCAAGCACTAGATGCAAACACAGAACCTTGTCATGAGCTTGAGGGCTCAAAATCCTGATTCAGGAACAGAGCCGCCACAGTTTTACACCAACATCTGTCCCAGAACACCGCCTTGACAAATATTTATCTTTATACCAAAAAAAAATATATATCACCCTGAGGTGCATAACTTCCATGTGAAACATGGAAATAGCTGCTAATGCTCATTACAAGCACACTGAAAAATAGGTGTTTATGCTCATTACAGGCACATTGGTATTAAAAGTCATGTAGGCTGTTGCTCTTGAGTTTTGTTTACTGTAACCACCTTTAAATTAAAAAAAAAAAAACAGGCAAGTGAGGTTTATTTATTGAATCTAACCCTAACCCCAGTCAAATTCTATGGGTTTTCCAGATCAGAAAGATGTAGGAGAAGCAATTCTGGGGCCTTTCCAGGATGACCTTGGCATGCTTTTCCCAGCCACAGTGTTCCTGGAGCTGAAGGCTCTGACTCTCTTGTGCAAGACCACATTGGCATTTCAGGTCCTGCTCTTTTGCTCTGTCTCTCAGTGATTTCCTCATGGTGGCAGCTCAATTTTCAAGTGTTTCCCCCTCTCACCCCCAACAGCCACCCCTGGTAATTGTCTAACTGTGAAAGCCAGGCAAGGTCTTTTCTGGCTTACACATTAGTAGCAGAAGGCTGTGAAATCAGAGGTTAGCTAATAAGCCATCAGGACAGTCTGGACCATTACTGCAGTCCTGGCAGAAGTAATAACACTGGTTTAGTCAGCACAGTAACAAAATGTAGCTCTAAACATTTCCAGGTAGCAGAAATCCACAGACTGAAAATCCTTCCATTCGTGAGCAATTGCTTTTGAGTCAGGAATCACAGGAAAAGACACTATCATTCAAAAATTTTCTGAGATATTTTGCTAATAGAGTTAAATTTCAAGTGTTTATTTTAGATCCCATACCTCAGGGAATGAGAGTTATTTTTTCACTTTGAGCACTACTTACTTAACTTAAGAAATGATGGGCCAGAAAAAAGATTCTTGATCCAAATATTCCTATAAATTCTATTCTTAAAAAATCCAAATCTGACCTTGTGCCTGTGATCCATCAGTCCCCTCAGTACTGTTGTGCACCTTCCTATATTCCCTCTCTGAGCCTGCTTGCCATTCTCTGTGCCTGATTGCCAGCTGTTTATTTTCTCTTCATCAACTTTTTTGGGAAGAGGCCATTTCATTTTCCGTCAAGTCTCTTCTCTCTTCCATTGATTCTCATCTGTATTTTTCCCTTCTGCCCTCACCCAGCTCTACACACATTTTCTTCTCCATTAAGTTAGCTCACAATTCATCAAGATTGTACACTCCAGAGCCAAGCAGATATGGAGCATTTGAGAAGAAAAGGCAGGGATTGCTCCAGCTTGCTAATAACGGGTATCAATCTTGCTCCCATTTTAATGAAACAAGTTGTAAGCTTCTCTTAGTCACACTAATGAAAGTGTTTTGCCAAGTTTATCCCTAGCATGAATTCCACAACAGAAAGTAGGGGAAGAAAGGTATACAGCATTGAGAATAATGGACGTATATTTTTAGCTCTAACAGATATTGTGTATTAGAAAAATTAATAATGTTTTGGGGCTAGGAATAGGATAATAACATCCGCCTCTGTAGTGAAGTGGAAGGCCAGGATCCTCACTCTAAAGGGCATATATTATGGCCATTACATATGTGTTCACAAGGTCAGTGTAGACCACATAAAACCACATCTCTGAAAGTCTTGGGGAGGGGTGAGGGATTTTGTTCCATTATTGAAAAGGTTTTATAGCATCAAAGCCAGGAGACGTAACTAACTGCAGCATTCTTCTTCAGAATTCCTCTTGCATTCCCCCAGAGTAACCACTACTGGCACTTACCACAAGCACTGCCCTAACAGGATGGGTCTCTCATCTCACAGGGCTGCTCAGGACATGCAGCTTCCATTAAGAATCTTTCACCACCCCTGTACACACAGGGCAAAGGGCCTCTGCAAACTGCTTCAGGAGATCAGGGCTTTATTTCCAAGGATGGAAAGGAAGCTGTCTGCACACAGCCCACAGCTGCATTTTTGAAGTCACTTCACTTTCCTGCTAACGTCACTTAAGGGACTTAAAAGCCATTCCACATCCCAAATCAAATTCTACTTTCCCAGTTTCATCCTTATCTCTCTCTCCCATCAGCACTTGGTGAGGAGATACTCACTAATTACTCACTAGACTCTTGGACAGAATCTAATGCCAACTGTGCAGACATGAGTTGCTCTGAAGTCTCTGTATCCTTTACCTCACATTTCTCCAGACAGGAACTGCAGAAGAGCTTTTCCCCCTCTTTCAGCTGAAAGGGTTCCTCAGCATGGGTGTGCCAAAGCCAACGTGCATTCTTTGCTTCTCCATCATCAAATTCTGCTCCAGGCCATGTCAGATCCCTGACAAAGGGCTCAAGAGCAAAGGGAACAGGAAGGATTGAAGTAGCTCCCCCCACACCTCATTGCTCTTTTGAATCTCTCCAGCTCTCCATTCCCAAGTCACAGATGCATTATTGTGGGAAAGATGCAACCTCTTCAGTCTGGTGTCTCCCCTCATCTCACGTTAATCTTCCATGTCATTACAATACTACACATCAGTATGAATACTGCTTTTAATGCTTTATTCTCCCTTATTCCCATGAGAGATCTCATTTGCCTTCATCCTGAAATAGTATGACATATTATCACCAGTTATCACAAACTACAATTTCTCTGTCTCTCCTGGGAAGTGTATTTTATACCTGCCTTCTCACCAGGACAAATCTTTAAGAATGACTGAAAACAGAAAATCTGGTCTACCTGAGCCTTTGGATTACAATGTGACCAAAAAATAAAAGGGCGGGGGGGAGAGATGGGGGGGAAAAAAGGCAGGTCATCATCAGAATAAAGGATCTTACATCAACAAGTTCACAACTATCAGAAAGATCAACTCATTGTGACAGAGCACTTCTTACTTTGATAAGTACAAAACATGTGACAATATAAGTTGTTTTGGTTAGATTGAGTTTTTCAAATTATAAATGAACTCCTTGGTTGTTTTCTCTCTTGTGATAGTTCTGAAAGGAGAGACTGTACAATGGCAGAGAATAATTGAATTGTAAAGACAGAGGCACAGATGGATAACAACTCTCTGTCATTTGTTCCCGAAACTTCCTAAATGAAACTCACATCAAAATGTGAAAATCCGTAAAGCATCATTAATTTCAAGGGATCAGAGTAAGATTTTAAGCAGAAACTATGAAATAGTTTCTGTGTGTACTCTTCTGATGTCTTTCCTATTTCATCTAATTAACAATAAAACAGATGTCCCATGACAAAAATCAGCTTTTTTATCCAATAACACCCTGACAATCTAAAAATGCCAAACTCTTCACGTATGTAAGCTAAATGTCACTGGAGACAGTTGATGCAATTTAGAGATAAAAGCAAAGGGAATGTTAACTTTGGCTAACTGTCTACAGGAGTGCAAAAAATCCCCTATTGTCTGCCCTTCAAGGTTAGAGGTCTATAGAGCAGCAATAGACCTCTAACCCACTTCTTTAAATATAATCTTCCAACACTTAAAAAAGTCAAATTGTTAAGTTACAAACCTTAAGATATAGACAGATAGACAGACAGACAGACAGACAGACAGATAGATAGATAGATAGATAAAGTTGAAGTACTCAAAGTTCTTTTAAATGCTCATATTCTGAAGTAGAAATGGTCTACACTTCCTGCTGCCGAGTTGTAAGAGCCAGGAATAAAGGAAGATTAAACTTCAACTCAGACAAATAAACCAGTAATATAATAGCAAAAAGGATCTGACTTCCTTTACATGGCTACATAAACATGGGAAAACTCACAGCATTGGTATGTACTTACAACAAGTAGCTCAAATATTCCAGCCCCACAAACATTCACTCATTAGCAGTCTGTACCTGCTGCTAATTTACCACCTGCCCTCCTCTAGATGATGCCCAGGTCGTTCACATGCAGGTTGGCATCAAAGGCAGGCTGCTCTCCAGACAGGGAATTCTCCATTTGTTTGTGTTTTCTTAGGAATTACACATGGAGGAAGGTAGTCAAAGCTGCTTTGGGTGGAGAAGGAATATTTCTAATACAGAAATATTCACAACCTTCAGTCTAAGAATGTCTCCTCCTCATGTGTGCCCTCAAAGAAAATGAAGTTATTTTTGGTGTTCAGAAGATACCCTTTAGAACAATACAATTATTCTGAAGATACTGCATCTCTTTATGAAATGTGATACACAGTACTTAGAGCTGTGACTCTGGAGAAGTTAATCATAGTTGCAGTCGTGTGTCTTTTCCAATTCACACAGTTGTGTGATTGACAGAAACTCCCAAAGCAGAATCCAATTAAGTATAATTTTGATTCTCATAAGACAAGTCTGCCTTTGTTGTAACACCAAAATCAGTTCTGAAACACAGATAAAACAGATATTAAATAATGTAATCTGAAGCTTCTCAGAGAGAATAAATGGCACCAATAATAATGCTGCCACTGTTCCCTTCTGCTGCATTCAGAGCTGATTCTCCCCAAAATTGAAATATAAACATCTCAAGTTACAAGATACTAGGGGGCAGATTTTTGAGGTTTTTAGGTGCCTGAAAGTGCAAAGACTCTCAGAGATTTTCAGAAACACCAGGACACCTACGCCCACTGAACCAAAAGAAATTACAAACTAATCCTCAGAGTATTAGAACTATGAACATATATTGTTGTTGCGTCACCTTTAGCAGGTTATATTGTCTGTGATTCATCTTCTGTATAAAGAAGTGCTTTGATAATGCTGGGCACATGGCTGATGGTACAGCAATGCACTAGGAACAATCACCATTTGTTATCCAAAAACATTAAGGACTGCATTGCCATACTAGTATTTATCTTAATCCACTTATCTTAAATACTGTCCAAAATTTGATCAATTCACCCGCTATAATCTTTCTCACTCCACCAAAACCCTCTTCAGCTGTATTCAGTTCTTCCACACTGCCCATAATCTGCCAGTGCTTTTCTCCTTCTCTCACACACTGAGGAATAGGATAAAAGAGTTTGCTCCTTGCAAAGTAACCTCTGCCAAACTGGGGTTAGAAATTAATGCCATCTTCTCTTTCAGTGCCCACATCATGCCAGATATGGCATGGTTTCCTATTACCTGCCTGTTTCACCTACCTGCTGCCCCTCATTTAGTGCTTGGTGCCACTGGCAGCCACTGTAATCACAGTGACAGCATTTTACAAGTACAGATTTGCTCCTTTCAAGCTCTTCCTTTCTGCTCTTTTCACGGAGTCAGGAAGAAGGACACGAATCCTTGAGGTGCCCTTACAGACTCACTGCAGGGATGGACTGGCCACCACCACAGGAAAAAAAAATCACTTCTAATAAGGGGCCACATTTCAGAAACTGGGTTTGGGCTCTCAACCACAAAGGCTAAAGCCCAGAGGAATGGGAGCAGCCCCACTTGGTCAGTCCAGGGGACAGGAGTCCAGGAGACAGGAGTGACCCCATGGGACAGCAGTGACCCCATGGGACAGCAGTGACCCCATTCGGAGAGCCCGGGGGACAGCAGTGACCCTGTTAGGACAACAGTGACCTCATTAGGACAGCAGTGACCCTGCTAGGACAGCCCAGGGCACAGCAGTGACCCCTCTGGCACAGCAGTGACCCCAATGTCACCACACTGACCCCATTGCCACTGCACTGACCCCACTGCCCCCCCACTGACTCCGCTGTCCCCTCACTGACCCCAATGTCCCCTCACTGACCCCAAGGTCCCCACACTGACCCCAGTGTCCCCACACTGACCCCGCTGTCCCCTCACTGACCCCACTGTCCCCCCACTGACCCCAATGTCCCCTCACTGACCCCAGTGTCCCCTCACTGACCCCAATGTCCCCCCACTGACCCCAATGTCCCCTCACTGACCCCAGTGTCCCCCCACTGACCCCAATGTCCCCTCACTGACCCCAATGTCCCCCCACTGACCCCGCTGTCCCCTCACTGACCCCAATGTCCCCTCACTGACCCCAGTGTCCCCCCACTGACCCCAATGTCCCCTCACTGACCCCAGTGTCCCCTCACTGACCCCGCTGTCCCCTCACTGACCCCAGTGTCCCCGCACTGACCCCAATGTCCCCTCACTGACCCCAATGTCCCCCCACTGACCCCAGTGTCCCCTCACTGACCCCAATGTCCCCTCACTGACCCCGCTGTCCCCTCACTGACCCCAATGTCCCCCCACTGACCCCAATGTCCCCTCACTGACCCCAATGTCCCCCCACTGACCCCAATGTCCCCTCACTGACCCCGCTGTCCCCTCACTGACCCCAGGGTCCCCTCACTGACCCCGCTGTCCCCCCACTGACCCCAGTGTCCCCGCACTGACCCCAATGTCCCCTCACTGACCCCAGTGTTCCCCCACTGACCCCAATGTCCCCTCACTGACCCCAGTGTCCCCCCACTGACCCCAATGTCCCCTCACTGACCCCAGTGTCCCCTCACTGACCCCGCTGTCCCCTCACTGACCCCAGTGTCCCCTCACTGACCCCAATGTCCCCTCACTGACCCCAGTGTCCCTCCACTGACCCCAATGTCCCCTCACTGACCCCAGTGTCCCCCCACTGACCCCAATGTCCCCTCACTGACCCCAGTGTCCCCTCACTGACCCCGCTGTCCCCCCACTGACCCCAGTGTCCCCTCACTGACCCCGCTGTCCCCCCACTGACCCCAATGTCCCCCCACTGACCCCAATGTCCCCTCACCTCCCCCCGGCCCAGCCCGTGCCGGTGCCGCCGCTCCGCGCAGTCTCTGCTGCCCTCTCGTGGCCGAGCGCGGCGGAGCCCGAGCAGTGTCAGCCCCTTCGGGGAGTCCCGTCCTTAAACATTAACCTTGGAATGCAATGAAATGAAATGAAATGAAATGAAATGAAATGAAATGAAATAATGAAATGAAATAATGAAGAAATGTAATGATGAAACATTTTGTTAGCTCCCGCGATGATTCAGATTAACCATCGTACGTACAGCCCAGTGGGACGCCGGTATCACATCACTCTGTCTTACGGGGCTGCAAAAAGCAAATGCTAAATCCACCAGTGCTGTAGTCACAGCAGCAGAATTCAGACCTGCAGGGTGGTTTACAATGTCCCAGAGGACAGGTTCGTTCTTCTCCATCCTTTGGCCTGCATTCCTGGATTAGGATCAGAGGGGGAAAAGATAGAGAGTTTCCATGAAGAAGCTTGTGCAAAGTCACCACCATTTATTTTGAGCCTGCACACACAGACCTACCTCGATCATGCTGTGCCTTGGGCCTGTGTCACGTTCACTGGGTGACACAATATTTTATTCCTTGCACTGAACAACCATGAAATGGAAGATATTACACAGGACATGACCAGAACTTTCTTCAGGAGAAAAAAGAAAAAATCACCACAACCAAAACCACCCATCCTAGAGTGATCCACACGATAAATTCCCTTTTCTATTCCCTTACCCATCCATATTCCTCATGGCCACGATAAATTAAAAGCATTTCACACAATTCAATGAAAGTGTATCCAAGGGTGCTAAGTAAACATATTGGCACAGAGATGAGCAGCTCAGCACACTCATGAATGGGCAAAAAGCCTCTACTAGTTATGACAGACAAGTTTGGCACTGGAAAGTTTCTATTTCTAGACCAGCTTCCAAAGGAAATGAGGTTTATGCAATCGTACTTAATGCAAATATTGTGTGTCAGTCATCTGCACCACAATCCTACTAATCACTCCTCTGCCTAAACAGCCACCTGTAGCCTAAGTCTCATAAATTATGGAAATGCATTGGAATTTGGTTCATTTAGCAATTCTAATAGCAGAGAAATTCCCTGGAAGTGCTCTGACTGCAAAGCTTCTAACCAACTTTAAGACCTACACAGAAGACTTTAGGATTTATTGCTGACCCCTCCTTTTTTCTGTGTTAGAGTAACCAGGTGCAGTCAATAGTTTCCAGCAAGGATCTTCACAAGCCAGATCAGTGCAAAATAAATATTTTTTTTTTTTTTTAATCAGCAAGAATCAAATTTACCAGTTTGTGAACAGGTCAGCAAGAGACAAGATATGACAATGGGGGTGTGGAGACGGAGGTGGAAAGGATCTGGATGTGGCCAGTGACACACAGCAGTAGGCAGAAATCCCACCTGGGTCTGGGTCTGCACATTGCACAGCCCCACAGCAAGGATCCCTTCCCCAAAGCACTGGGGATTAACTGCACAGAAAGTGGGAGACAGCAGAGAGTCACTTGTTGTTGAGTATAAAGCTGAGACTGCATCTGAGATCATCAGATGATTGTGAATCAGTTTAACATTTGTGGCATATTTGTTTTTACCTAAATGAAATAAGGGCTTTGGGAAATGGCAGAAATAGGCCTTTTTATTTATTTAAATTACCTTTTACACTGTGTTAATAAAAGTATTGCATGGCATTCTCAGCTGCTGTTCCCTTAGTAGCTAGAATGGCCTCCCTCTGTGAATTTCTGGTGCTGACATTTTATTTTTTTCTAATCTTTGGGCTCAAGGCAAATTTTTTTCACCCTGATTTCTTTACAAATATTTGGGGCTTGCTCCTGCATTCCTCAAAGCCAGTGAAAATCCTAAATATGCAAGGAATGCAAAAGCAAACCACAGAGTAATTTATGTTTTCTATTTCACTCACTTTGAAAATCCCCAAAGAGACATATCACTGTTTATTACTACAATAAAACTTTCCTAATTCACTCAAGTGAGTTAATGACTGAGAAACCTCCTGGATATTACCAAACTGGCAAAACATAAACGATTGCTGTATTATTCCCTAAAAAGCAAACCTAATATAAGCTTTTTTTCTTGTTAAGTACACCTGTATTTTATTACTTGTTGCACTGCTTTACTGCTGAATACCAAAGTTTCTGTGGTTTGCTTGAAACCTCAACAATGTGTAAGAGTGCAAGAGATCTGTGAGTCTTAAACCTGAAAAATGCAGGTTTGCAGAACTCACAAACATATCTTGGGGTGTGTCTGAGCTGTGGAAATCACCACAACTGAGATTAATGAAATCCCAATAAACGGTCTATCCTTTTTGCTTGCATTTCGGACAGGTCTGTTCAGCAGGGCCCCGACTTCAAGCACGAGATTTATCCCTGCCACGTCACTTTTATTTACCTGTTACATACAGGCATACTATCAAATTAAAAGCTGATTTAGGGGCTGTTTGTTGTTTTTTCCCAGCCTAAGACCCACCCAGCACAAGGGGTCTTTATTGCCCCAGGTGCCCCTGGCTGCTACTCTAACACAAATGGAGAGTCCATCAGATTCAGTGCACTCACTCCTCTTTTACAGTGGCGTGGAGGAGAATCGGGTATGGGATGCCAGGACTGTTCTGCACCACAGGAACCACGGTGAGAAACAGGAATACCTGAAACACCAGCCCAGCTTTGACCACACAGTGGCAGCAGAACCAAGACACGGCTCAGACAAGCCCCGTATCAAACCTGCCACAGCAGCGAACTTCCACTGGCTCTTGGCAGGGGAAAGAGGGAAATAATAGTACTGTAAAAATACCTTAGATAAGATAAATAACTGGAAGCTGTAGAGAATTTCCCAAAGTTTAAGGGCTCGATTTGCCTAATCCAGCTTGAGATAAGCAACTTGGCGATGCCTCATTTTTGTGGAAAGACCCACTGTGTGTTTTGAGTCTGACTGAAAGCTGCACCCAAGGACAAGCTCTGCCACTGATTGACCTCTAAGAGCTCCAGGGAAAGGGTGAAGAAACTGAGGTTAAGTACAGTGGGCAGCAAATCCTGTCAGCATTGTGCTGGAAGCCTTCAAGCAGCATTCTGAAACAAATTGTTCCAACCCATTAACTGCAAAAGGCAGTGTAATGGGAGTTTTGCTCAGTCAACAGAAGTAAAATTGTTTATTAATTAATCAATAAAAAATAACAACAAGCATGAAAAGAGGCCTTGATCAGCTTCCCACTGCCATGAGTAATTCAACTGTCTCAATGTCTGAATATTTTTGTTTATGCCACTCTCAGCCAGTGGGATGAACAAGCCAGCTTGGAATGGCAAAGGAGCGGTCAACTCCATCTCATTCCTGGCTGTCAGCAGAAGAAAGCAAGCCCAGGTCCTTCTCCCTGCCATCAGATAGCCAGTCCTCCACCATGGAGTGCCATCCATTGGGAGGGGGGGTCCCTCTGTGCAAAGGTCTCATCCCAGCCATGGTACGAGAACAAAAGCTGATGTAGCACCACCCAGCATCCACTTGTCAAAACACCCAGTGCAAGACTCTTAGTGTACTCAAATGGAAAACAAACACTAGATGGAATGGAGGAGCAGGGTGAGGAAGGAGAAAAAAAGTCTGGTCTACAGATTCCACAAATCCTCTTTGAGGAAATGGGCTGAATGGTAGGTGTGGGCCGTAGGAGCAAGATAAGAGATGGGGGATTTTCCCTCTTGTTCCAGACCCCTGCAGGGACCCTGCTCCAAAACCAGCATTGCCCTCTCTTCACACCCCTAACTCCCACTGGGATGGACTTTGGGGCCAGCAGGAGCCTGGCCCAGGAAACTGCCACAGAGCAGGCAACTGCAGCAGCCAGCAGGGACCAGCACATCAGCACCCACAGCAGCTGGGAAGGAAAAGTGTGGTTCCTGGAGCTTCACTGCACAAGGGCACAAAACACTGTAAATTAATTAACTGTCCCTCTGTAATCCAGATGCATTGCTGCAGCCAGTTGTGAGGTGGGAATGGGTGAAGCACTGTCTGAGGACAAAGTGAATCATCCACAGCATTAAACAAACTTGTCAGGGGCTGAAAGCCGCAAACTCAGAGGAGGAGAGCAGCATGTATGCACCACACACATTTTTCAGTTGGCTGTGACCATTTAACTGAACAGAGAGTCATCTGCCTTAATCATTACTATTAAATTTATTATTCATTAACTACATGAATTATTTAAATTTAAGACTTTGGATCCTGGAAGCCATTGAGAGACACTGGCTGCCTTCAGTTTCTGATAGTTGGAAAGATCCTGTCTTCTGGTACTGCCAGCCTGGACCTAAACAACAAGTCAGAGCTAGTCTTGGACTGCTTCAAACATAATATTTTAATAGCTATGTCATTCCCTTCATTTAATCAAATCTTTAGAGTTGATGACTTTATTTTTTCTTCCTTAGCTGGGTGGTTAAAAGTTTGCTTAAAAGCATGATCTAAGGTTCTTGAGGAATTCCAGGACTTTAGGATTCAGATCTGACAAAAATCCTTTCAGTACTAAAGACACTCAGTAAGTCACCAACTTCAGCCAGCACTCACAGTTCAGGTTTGCTAGGGGCAGTAATTGTTCTCCTTTCCCTCTTTCAAACTCCAGCTACCAACTGTACACCAGGAAAGTCTGGGCTGGGAAGGACATGATGCACCTGTGCCCCAGGTAACTCCCCTCTGAACCCATAGGAGCTCTGTGCAGCACAGGAAATTTAACCCCAACCTGCCTCAGTCACAATGAGGTGCCCAAACCACATTTCCTTCTGCATTTGCTTGCAAAGGGGACAGCCCTCAACCTCTGCACTTCCACTGCTGACATTTGAACAAGAGCTCGGCAGGCACCTTTAAAGTTTTAGACATGATTATTAAAACAAAAAGGATTAGGAGACACCACTACTATTACAAACCTCCTGCATTCTCCCAATCATCTCTTTAAGTCCCTCTCAGGAGAGAAGCTGCTTCCTGAGCCCTTTCAAGCACCCTGCAACACTGCTTGGTAACTGGATCTCAGGAAACAACAGGTTGAAGAAATAGTGCCTAGCAGGATGTTTTTCAAAGGGATTTTAATGGCAATGAGGTAGAAACCACTTTGAAAAGTATATCACATGCAGCCACAGGAATCTGCTACCTAACTTAGAGAGAAGAGGTGCAGGTTTAGGAGCCAGAGCAAAGGACAGAGTTGGTGAAGAGATTCCATTAAAGAATTAACAGCACTAGACATGCCAATTAAAGTACAGAATAGGTGGAGGAGAAAATAATATTTCTGCAGGAGGACAAAAATTAAATCCTTTTTTTGGTGAGATTATGTGATATTCATTAAAAGTCTTCTGACCAGAATATGACATACAGGTTCTGACTAGAATATTCTCAGGACAATGATATCTAAATAAAATACTAAACACTGGATTATAACTATAATATTCAATTTTATATATATATATATCTAAAGAAATTTTAAAGGGAGCCTATAAGAAAGATGGGGACAGGCTTCTTAATAGGACTTATAATAACCATTCTAAACTAAAAGAAAATTGATTCAGGCTGGATATAGAGAATTTTTTATTTTTATTTTTTTACAATGAGGGTGATAAAACACCAAAATGGGGTGCCCAGAGAGGTTGAAGATACCCATCTACATGGATGGAGAGCAACCTGATCTAGCTGAAAATGTCCCTGCTTGTTGTAGGGAGAGGGCTGAAGTAGATAACTTTTAAAGGTCCCTTCCAACCCAAACCATTCTGTGATTCAAGGATTTTTGGGCATTTTTTTTTCTTTAATTTTGGCCTTCTTTTTAAATGGCATTTTCTGAGAATGTAGTTTTCTAATTTTGTGATTCTTTCATTAAGGGAGAAATATGCAAATTATTTGTTAAAAAAAAATAAAATTACTTCTAAACAATAAAATTGTAATGGAAATATGGAGACAGAAAAGATCCAAGGTGACTTTTTAACTCTTACTTAACTCAGAATACATAAATTATAGGGACCAGATATGTCCAATACCTTAATTTTATACTATTCATCACCACGTGATTTTTTCATGTTACTGGTAGAAAATCTTGAGACTTGTATTATATGATCTGTCAAAACTATTACTTTTCCTCAGTGAGGAATGTTTCCCCCATAGCTAAGTCAGCTCTCATTTTGACAGAGTTCCAGCTAATAGGATAAAATTCAGTATGCATGTTGTGCATCCCTTTTGCAAGTCCTTATAAATTGGAGTGCACTTCTGGAAGGATAAGGAATTCATGGCTTACACTTGTATAAACCTGCTTGGTCTTCAAGAAAGAACTGGATAAAGGAAGGAAGGAAATTGAGAGTAGTGACTTTTCCTGTATGGTTCTCAGGTCTTCATCAAGGTCAGTAAAACAACATGAGATGTCCCAGGAAAGGTTTTTAAATGAAAAGACCCCACACCTTTTTTCTCAGCTATATTTATCTTAATTATAATTCCTTTCCTCTTGACCAGCAATCTATTGAAATGACTACAGCTTTTCCATGTTCAAGCAGCATCTTTACTATGCTAATAGTCACCTGCCTTTCAACATCAACATGAAACAAAGAGACTTGTGATTCATTATTACTGAATTTTTGGTGAATGCTCGGAGCTGTCCAAGGCACACAGAAAATAAATAAATAAATAAATAAAAGTGGTTTTGTATTGCATAGACTACAAAATGTTTAAATATGGGAAACATCAGTATGAAAGTCACTGAGACCATTCATGCGCATGAAATATCAAAGAAGTTCCCAAGGTCAGATCTAGCTCAGGTATTTTGAGTTTAAAAGTAGATCTCAGACACAGAGCCACATGGTCTAGTACCTGATTTCGTATTTTACCTTTGCAGTGTGGATTTTACAGAGCTCATACACATGATGGTTTTGGTTTTAGTGTCCCATTCTAATCTACATCTGTATCATTATCTTCCTAATCTACACAAAACAAACTTCATCACAAAACATCCATTTCTTACTGATCTCCTGAGAATAATTTTTCCATAATCAACAGCCCTGCTAAATTATCCTCAACCTTAAATCAGCACATAGTCAGCATGCGTGACATGATGCAGAGGGAACTGCTGTGTTAGAAAATGTAATTGGTAAAGAAATTACAAATGGTGAATGAATTCACAAGGGTAGGAGATATACAGAAATATTGCATACACTGACATATTTGTGTGTGCATACACATACAGATAGTACTGTCACTGAACTCAGCCATGACTTCATACACAGATCTGTATTAATCATTTGGTTAATAGTTAATTTCTTTAGACATAAAGCAAAAGCCTATAATGATTAAACAACCGCCATGAGGCTTAGTCAAAAAGTGGGGTTTTTTTCTATCCTTTAAAGTAATCTCTGTAACATCAGCAATTCGCTGCATCTCAGTGTAAGGAGGAATCATTGTGTTGAAAACTTTTCCTTAGTGATATTGAACACAATCCAAGGAAAGAGAATTTCAGCCTTCCTCCTCCTCAGTGTTTAGAAATATAGCACAAGCCCCTACAAAATAGCCACGAGGCTATAAACACCAGTGGTCTCCTAGGAGTAACTTGTCAAAGCACTTCCAGCATTTCAACTGGGACATCGAGTCTTTTGCAAGGTCAAGTGTTACATGGATGACATGGAGACATTTGTAATGTTTGAAAAACTAGGGGTAGACCTAAATCTAGGACCCTGTTCCCAATTAAAAAAAAACATAAATAAGTGAAATGCATATTAAATTAATTGTATGGGATGTGATAGAAAATACTGGAAATTGTATTTTCAACTCTACAGCTGGCACTCACATACTGGCCATTCTCTCTTCCGTGTTTCATCATGAGGGTTTGGTTGGCTGGTTTAGTTTTATCTTCATTCACATTTCTCTTTTAGTTCTACCTGTTCATAAAATGTGGAGCCATCACATTTCACTTTCCTGCCTGGCATCAGACACAGGATTGTTTGGATGAGACCACAAGTGCTCCATGTTCTCTTGTCGCAGGCCAAACTCCACCTTCAATTTTTGAATGGTATTCCAAAGGAAAAATCCAACTTAAACATCA
Organism: Cinclus cinclus; assembly: GCF_963662255.1. Taxonomy (NCBI): domain Eukaryota; kingdom Metazoa; phylum Chordata; class Aves; order Passeriformes; family Cinclidae; genus Cinclus; species Cinclus cinclus. Next base: position 24,593,286 of record NC_085053.1, read on the forward strand.
GTGATATACAACAGTCCCATATCATTCAATCACTCTCTTCCATGTCTTTTGCAATAGTTTTGCAGTGCTGCCAGCACCAGGGTAATGTTTTCACAGTGACTCTCAGGTTTCCACTTTCTTACACCACTCTCATTTCCTCCAGGCTACAAAGCCAAGGTGGATGGGTTTGCTAAAATGCCAACAGGATTTCCCCCTTTCCAACAACATGAATGTCTTTATTGTTCATTAAATGCTGTTCTGCAAATACTGGCCTATGGTATTTCTGTAGAATTAATGTTAGAAGTCTATAGGATTCTTCAGATTTTATAAGAAAAAAAAATTGTATTTTTGTACTCCATCTCTCCATCAGGTTAAGTCTATTGATTTAATAAAACAAACCGTCTAAAATTATACAGTTTTTTTAATCACAGCAAGGAATGCCAGTAGGAATAGCTGTTCTCACTGCAAGTTGTCTAGGCAGAGAAAAAGCTCATAATTCACTGTCTGCCTAAGAAATTCTCTAAGGAGAAGAATTTTACTTTTTCATCTTGTTTGTTCTGTTGGTTGATTGGCATGTATCTCTGTATATAACTATATCTGTGGCACAATGTTATAATAGCAAGGAAAACAAAATTACTACCTCTCCCTGACATTTCATCAGCACTACTTGGGAAATATCATCCCTGAAAAACACAGAACAGGGGGTTACAGTTAACACTAAGAAGTGTTAATTAGACAGAGCCGAAATGAGTCATTATAAAGCAGAGGGTATTTTACTTTTCCATGTCTCACAACAGTACAGCTTCCTCAGTGAAGTCAGGGGCTCTGCTCAGGTAGCAGAAAGTGGGAAAATGTATAACCCCTTGTTTGCTGTACTTTATCACTGCACAAGTACTTATTAACAAACATCATCTTTGGCACATGTTCATATATATTCAGGACACAGGGTCTCTTTTGCCATTGTTAGAGCTCTGCTCTAAACTCTGAGGAATTTGACACATTTTAATGAATGAAGACAGAGTCCAGGAGAGCTTTCCTGATACAGAGATTGCACACTTAATTAGGACCCTTATTAAAAATAAATACTCAAGTAGTACAAAAGTCTGCAATTCAAGTCTCGAGTGCCTCATACTGAAACTGGAGACTGTCAATATTAATAGTCACTTTTAAAAAAATAATAAACTGTTTTGAGTAGCTCAAGGTCAAACAGTGTTGGTAAATCAGAAGCAAAATTTAGTATACAAACCAAGTCTTCAGAGACCCATGTGCAGTTTTCACTACAAAACCTTACAGCTTCCTTCATTTGCAAGGTCCCAGTGGTGCCCAGAAATAGCAATATCTCATTCTTATTCCATGAGAATAATCCAGTGAAAGTTAAACAAACCAACCTGCAAAGATAAAGGATAATTGTACCTTTCAAAAGACTGGAGATAAGAAGTTAGTATGCTTGACTCTCAGTGTAGCACGCTCATCTGAAGTATCAGTTATACCTGCTTCAAAATCATTTCATTTTCAGATTAATCTCAGAACTAACCCAGAGCTCACACCCACTGAGCAGCATGTTGCTACCTCAGGAAGCATTTTGGTTGTGTGTATCTTGCTTCCAGACAATATTTTCTGCTTGGGACTATGAAGAAACAAAGGCAACTTTTGCCCAAGTGAGTCCAGAATCCGAGTATAACATCTGAGATCCCCACTTACACCAATAACTAAACTGAGAGGAAAAGAGACTCTCAGTTCGTTGATATATGTGGCAAAATAAAACACAAATAGCACCAACCAGAGTGATATTCACCAATGTTTTCATTGTTATGGTTGCTCATAAAGCCTTCAAAAGCTTTAATAAAATCAGCTTCAGTTTGTTCTTCCAAAACTGATAAGCAATGCTCAAAACTCAGACACCAAAATTGTAGAAGTAGTCATTTGTATGAAAATTTAAAAGGAAAAAAAAATAAAAGGCATGACAGCAGCCTAAGAGTCAAAAGTTTTCAAATATTTCTAATTTAACATATGGTCTGAGGATCTGTCCAAAGAAGTTCTTAAGCATAAAAATTTCATACAAATTTTCTTTCTGTTATAACAAAGTTAATCCTTGAAGTGGAGAAGCATGTCTTTCAATTAAGGCTGAAAAAAACCCATAAGATTAATGATACCATAAATGTCCGCAAAACAAGAGACAGTCAACAAAGATGTCTCTGTGCAAAACATTTACTGAAAACCACCAACATGATCCTTTTTGCTGTTGCATTTTGGATGCCAGATGGCTGGAGGGAGTTCCAGCAGGCAATTTCTTAATGAGAGTTACTCTGCCCGATATCATCAATGTCCATCAGATGCAGAACCTACCCTGCTGAGGCTTCCAAAAACCAGACATTTTACCAATGACTTCACCAGGTCAGTCTTAGCTTTTCACAGTTTACAGAACATCGTTTGCTGTTGTTCAGTTCAGCCCATTTTATCAGGACTAACTTCCCTTAGATATTTCAGTGATGAGGATTAAATTAAAAATGCTGTGAGGCTCCTTCAACAGCTCCACTTTTGGCCCTGTTTCTAAGAGCACAGCTATCACTTATCACCTCCATCACCACAGACTTCCGTCTTAGCAGAGCTATTTCCCTCCCAAGAGCAGAGTGCCCCGTTTTGCCAGCCCTGATTCTAGTTAGAAACAAACCTTCCAGCCAAGCAGATTGATATCCTCATCTCACACAGGTTTGAAGCCCTTTCCAGACCCAAGATATACATGTCCTTGCTTGCCAAGACAACACAAGTTCTTCTTTCAGTGACCAAGGTACTGAAAACTAGCTGAGCCCTCTCCCAAAAGGGAGATTAGGAAGCCAAAGTGAAATGTGCACAGGGCAAGTTAACATTTCAGCCTGGCATCAGAATCCAGAGACCTTTCCAGGTAACCCTTAGGAAGAAACTCAGTAATGGTGACACAGGTGACAGTGCCTTTACCAGCTTCTCCAAGTGCCTGGCATGAGTGTGAGGTGCATTCTGAGCATTTTGAAACCATTACACTCTCAGTAAATTAGAGTTAGGTTAACTCATTCATCTGGTGTACTTTGGGCTACAGATTACATTTGTAAAACACATGATGGGCTAATTTTCCCCCAAATCCAGCAAGTTTTACAACCAATTCTTATGTTTTACCACCAATTCTTTCTGATCCCTTCTGGTGCACATGAAGCTTTCATGAAGAAGGGTAGAGATTTTTGTGAGAGGCTGGAGCCCTGTTTTCCTTGACAAATATACTGGAGCAATTTTCCTGCTCTTGGCCCCACTGCATCAAGATTACTTTCTCTGTGTCAAAGTAAAGCTTCAATAATGTGGATAAAAAGAATGATTAGAGAAATCAAACATAATTCATCCCTCTAAGCAGGAAAAAAAAGCCAGGCATCTCATAGCACACATTCTAGCACACTGGGCTGAGCATTGCAATTTTAGTCCTGTGTGCCTGATCATTTGACATTTACTCCTATTGAACAGGCCCTTAATTAGATTCTCCTGCCAGAATAAGATATCTGACTCTCCCCTTACAAAGCAAAGGCTCTCCAAGTTATAATCTCCACTACTTGCCCCATTCATTTGGCTGTAAATATCTATGGCTAACCTTGCAAGCAGGGGATTTAGAAAACTCAGGAAATCCATAGGTTCTGCCCAAGGTAAACTATGGGCTTCCCCAAGCCTTGAGAGGAGATCAATATCCCATATCCCACTTACAAGAAAGTGAGGTAATGTTTTGATACCTTTGTTCCCTGTAAAGCTGTTTCACCAATGAGTCCCTCCTGCACAAATCCCAGCTCGTTCTCGTTGTTGTCTCATGCTGCTGTTGCTCCTCCTGGTTAGAGGCTCATGGTCTCTGTCTGGATCCAGCTCCCCTTGGCAGGGGTCATATCCCCCTCCCTCCCCTGACTCCAGGTCCTGCTCACCCTTTAAGCCCCTTTCAGGATTTGCTGAATGGTTTATAGAGGCCCTTCTCCTGTCTTGTTAAATTTCTGTGAACCTCTCCTATATTCCAGCCCAGGGCTAGTACCCCATTTCACTTCCAAACATCTGATTTTAGCAACAACCTCAGCATTTTAAGGCCAGCCAGTCTTGTTAAATCTCTCTGTAAACATAAACCCCAAGCAGATCTTTTTAAAGCCTTTGTAATTCATGCTTTCCATCTGCCTGTCAGACCACACGAAAAGATCCACTCTCTGTTTCTGGTTTCCTTTCCATTTCCCTCTTTCCCCCAGGAGCCTGCCCTGCTGTCACAAACCTACTAAAATTCGCACAGATCCTGCCCATCTACTATATGTTCCCAGTTAAACAGGCAAATACTTTCTGAGGATATGTATGGCAGATCTGTAACTATTGATGGGCAATAAGACTTTTAAGGGATTTCTATATCTTTTTTTTTTCTGAAATTTATGGTTTTACCCACCCATTTTTTTATCTATTAATGTATTGAGGGGAAAAAATATTTTTTAGAAACAACCTTAGCATAACTTTTATAAGGTTCACAGCACATTAATAAGATCCAAAACAAGAAAGGATGGAATATAAAACAGAAGAAAAACCCCTCTGTGAACCCATACTAGCTGCAAGTATACTCACACTGAGAACATGTCAAAGGATCCACCCTTACCCCTCACAGATATGCATTACAGAGCTTCTGTATGAAGCCAGGAACCAGACTGTATCCCACATAGCACCATCTCTTACAGAAAATTAATCCACAAACCAGTATACGACAAGATTTTACTCTTCCAGCCCATCAAAACAGGGCTGTCAGGAAGCAATGCTTTTCCCCCTGTAGTTTAGAGTTTGCAAGGATTTAAGATAAAACCTAAGATAAGACTTTAGCTCCCACATGCAGGTAAATCCAATACTGCACAAAACAGCATTCCAAACAGAATTATCTCCCAGGCAGGTGTCTCATCATGCCCTTGTCCACCTTTGCCAAATTCATACCTGGAGTGAAGAGGAACATGTGCTTATGCCAGCTTTTAGAATGAACAGGCTTCAGACCAGACTTTATTATGGCTAGGAATGTTTACCAAACAGCCAGTTGCAGTTAAATCTATCAGTAATAGTCTGGTTTTTCAGCATTTTCATCTCTCTCAATGTACTTGCTTCCACATGAACAACCAGTGAGTCACTGTAAGAACACCCATCACTGTTCTACACCAACAGCCCCTTGCTCAGGCCTTGGGCATGTGAGTGTTCTTGTAATTGAGCCTCCTGACCTCTGTACAGCACCTGGTAACACTTATCTGAAATTAGGGGCTTTTCATCTTTTCTGTGAAAATGTAAATCCCACCGCATAGGTCACCTTACCCAGCTTATGCCAAGTATAATCAAGTCTTAAAATCTCCCTCAGGAAAGGCACATGGATAGAGACATTATATATATTATTATATTAGATCATGCACAACAAGTGGCACATTTTCACCTTGCCTTGTAACACCAAGATCTTATTTTAGTGATTATAAATATTTCCACAGCTCTTAATACTGCACCACAGCTCCACATTGGCTCTTGTGAGCCTAAGACCCCGTCAGTCGCTTGCCTGCTCTGCTCTGAAATTCACCCCTTCCCTGCTCTCCACCCTTCTTTTACCTTCAGGCATTATCCAGAATTTCTTGCTAATATACCTTCTCCAGCTATTTCAGCTCACACCTCTATTAGCCAGGGTGAGCCAGCTCATTCCCGCACCCTTTAACCTCTTCCTACCCCAGGGCAGGTCCCTCGCACTAACAGCACCTCCCCCGCATCAGCACCGCACCCTCTTTCCTTTGCCGCCGCACTCAGTAATTCCCACCAAATCCAGCAGCCCGCTGGTTTTACACAATTTCACGGTGAGTTCAAGGCCAAGGTGGGTTGCCTGGCTCCCGGGACTCCGCTGGCCGAGCCCCGGCCTCTACCTGGGAAAGACAGCAGCAGCTCCGGCAGGACATCATCCGCCGCCCCAGCAGTGGCCGTGGCTCCCTGGGTCAGGAGCATCTCTTCCGTTGGGTACTAAATTCCCTAATGACATAGAAATAAGGGGTAGTGGCTGAAAAGGAAAAATTTTCAGGTTAAAAAGTGTGTTTAAATTAATGATATCTTCTATTTTATTTTTTTTTTACTAAGATCATTTTGGAGATTAAATACAAACTAGCTTTGTGCAGTTTCAGGGGTTTTTTTCTATGCATTCTATTTTCCTAACTTACCGCTAACAGCAGATTTGTGGGGCTTTTTGTTTCGTTTTCTCCCTAATAAAAAGGTAGAGAAAAATAAAGGGGGAAATGGAAAGGAACAGTAAGAGGGGAAAAATATTCTTTTGCAACGGTGTATTAGTATTTCTGTCGAAATCCGAGGGATGGAAATCGGAATTTTCACATGCCTCAGTTGGTGTAAAAGGCAGCAGAAAAGGGTAGAACACTCCGTTCCTCTCCCGTTGTAACTCTGCGTCCCTCGCTCTCTTCCATCTGTTGAGTTCCAGACGTGCCGCTGCTGCCCCGGGCGAGCTGCAGCCCCCGGGGCTCCCTGGAAGCCTCCGCCGGCTCTTCCTACGGAGCTGCTCCTCCTCGTTTCTTCCACCTGCTTAATCACATTTAAATATATTAAATACTTTCCTATTGTTGTTCTGGCATAGAAGTAATTGCCGCAGTTGCCATGGGGATGTTATGACAACACGGGGGGGATGCCCGCGCAGTGAGAAGAGGCAGAGGTGTCCCCTCGCCGGGGGACGTGGGAAGTTCTTGTACCTGACACCGGCGCTGAGCTCCCGCCGCGGAGATCAGCCCGGGAGCCACGGGGTACCTGGTCTCGCCTCCGCCCAGGGGACGCGGAGGAGGGATGTCCGGGAGCGGGGCCGAGGGGTGGGACGGAGAGAGCAGCGCTCCCTCCGACGGTGCCGCCGGCGGCAGCGGTGTTTGCTCAGCGCCGGCACAAAGGCAGCCCCGCCCGGCGAGGGGCACCCGGGCCATGCCATGCCGTGCCGTGCCGTCCCGTCCCGTCCCGTCCCGTCCCGTCCCATCCCCGCTCTCCGGACAGCGCTGGGCTGCCGTGTGGTTTCCAGCTCGGGAAACGAGGCGGCGATTCCCGGGACAGCCGCGACAGCGGGGCCGCAGAGCTCCCGTGGCCGCGGGACTCGGGACTCGCCCCTCGGTCTCCAGTGGAACAAGGCATCGCTGTCCCCGCTGGAGTGGCCCTGACTGCCTAGGGCGCCGCGTGGAAGCAGGATCACCACCCTTCCCTGCCGTGGGTGTCCCCTTGGTCCCAACAGCGGACGGGGATGCTCCGGGCCGGAGCCGGGGAAGCGACACGACCCCGCTCCGAGCCCCCTCCATCCCCGGGGCCTCGACAGCCAGCCGGGTTTGCGGAGGGGTGGGGAAGAGGCGGCTCTGGAAAGCGTGGGAGGGTAGCGGGAATTCCCCCCTCAGGATGAAAAATAAACTGGCCAGCCTGGAAAAGACCCCCCGCTCCCCTCCCCGGCCCCGCTCAGCCCGCTGGGCTCTGCCAGGGCCGGGCCCCGCCGGCCGGGACTGCCTCGCAGCGAGCAGGGCGCGGGGAGGTTCATTTTAGGTGAAGGAATGTCATTTCGCTACTAAATGGTTAGTCTAATTTGATCTTTATTATGCCGTGGATTAGGGCTGATTCATATTAAACACGAGTGCAGTTAATATAACTCTGGAACGTGTCCCGCTGTACGTACAGCAGCCGCTGCTGCAGCTCCGCCGCTTCCTGCGACCCGTGGATTAAGATTTAATTAACAGGGAAGTTTGCGAGCGCTCGCCCGCAGCCTCTCTTCTTCACAAATAATTTATACTCGGTTCCGCCGATTTTTATTCAAGTGACAGCATTTTATTTTACTCTAAAAGAAACCTGAATATTTTATGTTCTGCTGGAGGCTTCTGTATACGAACCTCTGCGAGGCAGCTTCAAACCCAAGGGATTTTTGTCTTTATTTTTTTAAATCTACGGGAATTACTTCAGTAAGACAATTTATCAAATTCTCCCACACACCCCCCTTCTCCTCCTACTCCCTCCAGTCTAACTGCCTAAACTACCCATATGAAAGTTAATCGTCGTGATCCCTATTGTAGGTTATATAAATCCAAGCTCAAGCCAACCTCCAAGACACGGCAACAATTCTGATAAATTGTCCTGCTCGCCTAACTACACAAGAATGGCTTTTATAATTAAAAGGGGAGCAGAGTTAAATCAACAGCTCCTAAGCCCTTCTCAACAGGGCTAGAATGGGAGAAATGTGGCGACCCGATTTCTTTAAGTAGCAGCTCTTTGTAGCCCGTTCATAATCCTAGATATGGAAACCCATCCTGCACAAAGTCAGCTGCCAACCAAAAAAGGAAAAAAACAGGGGGGAAAAAAAAGTTTATTCAGATGCTCTACGTCCATCTTCCCCCCCCCAGTCTAACATAACCCTAGCACTTTATAACCAAACAGACAACTCCTTTTTCAATTAAAGTGGAATTAGGAAACTCAATCAAATTAGCTCACTATTAAAGCCCTTCTTTATTAAACCGTTTTATTGTAGTAATATTAAGTTTCACCCGCTCTTGGAACACGAGACTTTAAAAAGTTTCCCTTGTGATATTGATTTGGCTGCTCCCAGGATGGATCAGGGTCAAAAGTATTTGCCTAGGTGTAATCTGTAACATTTACGTACTTTTTTGTTGTGTTTTTGTTTTGGGTTGTTTTGGGGGGGTTTTTAAAGAAAATCTTAAAATTGTATCCAAGTTGATCAATGGCATGAAGGATGAAAGAACTGCGTTTTGATTCAATTTGATTTTGCTCTGGAGCTTCCTTCCATAGCTCTGGCGGATTCCTGTCCTCCCAGCCCCACCAGTATACGAACTGGTTGGTAGGAGCCGCGCTGGCAGCTCCCAGCCAATGTTTACACAGTTATATTTGAAGTGAGAAAGTAAACAGTCCAGCTGTGCCACGGAGCGGTTCGGTGGGATTAGGTTTCCATACCAACCAACTTTAGGAGCTTTTACAGTCTTAATTCAACCATGCACTGAACTTGTTCTTTGTGAGTAATAGTTTTCCTGGGCCAAACACTCCCAGGACTGGCAAGAAAGTCACGCTCCAGCCTTTGGCGGGATCGCCTCTCGGGATGCACGGGGGCACGCCCGCTGCTCCACTCTCATCCCAATACAGAAATAAGCAGAGGCAGGAAAGTCCTTCTTACTTTTTGATCTCGGAGAAAGTTTGGACACTGTTGCCAAAAAATAAAAAAAAAAAAAAAAAAAAAAAAAAAGGAAAAAAGCCACGAGAGTAGCCTTTACTCTCGGATGAGGGTGAAGGACACACAACTCCAAAAACAGAGAAACCTTCCCTGTACTATCTTAACTCATCCACCTCTGCCGCAAACACATCCTTACATTTTGAAAAACGTTATTATTATAGATCCCTTTGCTCCTTTTGACACAAAAACAACTGAAACGCACATTCAAATTTCAGATACGAGGGGTAAAACCGCTGCTACACAACCTGCGGTTCACAAAGTGGGATTTGCTCTAACCAGGTTTCTCTTTGCGACAATGCCAAATTCCCTAAATATAACAAAAAACATCAAGGTACTGAAGGGATAAGCCCTACTTAAATTTATACCACTGTAGGTTTGTTGGTTGGTTTGTTTGTTTGTTTTTTCCACAGGCATCAATAAGAAAAAGACCAGAACCAGAAATAAACGTATTTGACAATTTCAGTTGATAAGGAATTTGCTCTTGCTTGTATGCTTTGCTTTTATTTATAAATTTATCTGAAGAATATCTAGTGTGACCATGATAAAAATGTAGTAAACATGTTTGAACTATTTGCATAAACTCCTTTAAATATTGACTGTACTTGTCAAATGAATTTCCCAAAACACACTTCCATCATCTCATAAAATACCACTTGCCATTCATAAGGCTGATTTTTTTTAATAGAAAATAACATTTATTTCTATGAAATGGAAACACAGAATTACCTGTTAGAAACAGCAAGAAGTTTGCTACATCAGAACAAGAAAGCAATTTTCTTGCAGATCACAAATGAAGGAGGTTTATTAAACCATCATACACCATTGGCGCCAGGGTCCTACGGACAGTTACAAATATATCTACTTTCCAATGTTATATACAGACCATAACGTTTCTGGGGGCGGGAAGGAAAAGGTTTTCAATTTGACAATGTTTCATCTATATGCCTGGTAAGTATAACAATGCGCTGCCTAACCTTTAGCTTAACGTTAATACCAAGTTCACCTACGAGTTACATTAATAACTTAGATTTCCATTTTATAACATTATACACTTGCTAGTATACATATATATATATGTATGTGTGTGGGAAAGAGCGTGTGTGTGTGTGTATGTGTGTCTGTGTGTGCGTGCACACCCCACGACGCGCTGAGGATATCCATGCTTGTGGCCATAAGCAACAAAGAGTGACTCGTCTGGACAATGAAAGTGCACCTTTATCACCTTAATACACCTACACCTGTCCGCGCCGGGTTCTGCACGCAACCACTGCCTGCACGGGGGAGAGGAGGCCCCCCGAGTCCGTCCACCCGTGCCTACCTAGCTACCTCTACACAGACGAGCTTTTTAGGAAGCCGCTATTGCTTCTCGGGGGTGTTGTTGACCATGGGCCCGTAGAGCCCGCTGGAGTACACCTGCTCCTTGTGCACGGCGGAGCGGTCCCGCATCAGGTCGCTGAAGGCGTAGTCCACGGGCGGCCGGAACCCCAGCGTGGGCATCAGCCCGGCCGTGGAGTAGGGGGTCATGAAGGCCAGTCCGCGGCTGTGTGCCGAGTAGGCGAGGCGCAGGGGGTTCAGTCCCAGGTGGGTGCCCAGGGGGTAGGCGCCGGCCTCGGCCCCGAAGTGCGTGGCGTTGGGCTGCAGCGGGGAGAAGGCGGAGCGGCTGCCCAGGGTGCCGATGGCCGGGGCCATGGCGCCGGCGATCAAGGGCCGGTGGTGGGCGGCGGCGGCGGCGGGGCTGGGCGGCAGGCCCTGCAAGGAGCCGTCCCGGGCCCAGCCCTCCTCGGGGCCCTTCTCCGGGCCGCGGTTGTTGAGGATCTGCTCGATGGCCTGTACCACGTCCCCGCCGCAGCCCTGCAGCACCAGCTCCAGCACGCTGCGCTTGTGCGCCGGGAAGACGCGCGTCAGGATGTCGATGGGAGTCCGCTGCCGGCCGCCGGCCGAGGGCGACGGGTCCTGCTCGTCCTTGTCCGCCTCTGAGCCCGAGTCCGAGCCCAGCGGGCTGATGGAGCCCGGGCTCTCCTCGCCCTCCTTCGGACCCTTGGAGACGGGTGAGCTCAGGAAGGACTCGCCGTCCCCGTTCTCCGAGCCCGAGCCGTGGCGAGCATCTGGGGAGGAGGTGCCGGGCACGGACTCGCCGTCCGGGGAGAGGGGCTTCCCGCCCGCCTGCTGCGGGGTGACGGCGCGACTCGGCAGCAGCGTCTTGGGGAACAGCTCGAACTTCTGCATCTTGGACTCTGCGGGTCGGCGGGACAGAAGGAGGAGAACCGTCAGTGCGGCTGCCCCGGCGGGCCCCGAGGAGTTCCCCGGCCGTCGGCGGAAACACCTCCCCGCAGGTCCGCGCCCCGCTCATCTCCGCCGCCCCCCCAGGTCCCTTCTGCCCCCATCACCATCGCTCCGGGGCCCGCAGCGCGGCCTTACCTGAGGCGCCGGCGCCTCCCTCGCCGCCTCCCCCGGCGCAGACGGAGCCGAACACCTCGTACGCGGGCCGGGGCGGGATGATGCCGTTGGCGGCCGCCAGCGCCAGCCCCTCGGCGGTGCCGTAGAGCAGCTGGAGCTCGCGGGCCTCGTTCTCCTCCTGCGCCTGCTGCCGGCGCAGCGCCACCTGAGCGGCCATGACGCGCTGGCGCTCGGCGATGAGGGTACACTTGGCGCACATGCAGTCCTTCCAGCGGCAGTACCGCTTGTGGCCCTTCAGTGCCGACACCACCCCGTGGTTGCGACAACGGGCGCACTTGGGCGTCCGCGGGTACTTCTCGGCCGCCCGCAGCAGCAGCGGCGGCGCCCGCAGCAAGCTCCCGGCCACGCTCACCGGCAGCGTGGCCGCCGCCGCCGCAGCAGCGGCCGCCACTGAGCTGGGGGGTACCGGGGGTGGCGCAGCGGGCACGCTAGGCAGCTCCGACCGCAGCTCCATCCCGGCGAGCCCGCCCCGAGAGAGGGGCTCCCCCTCCCCGGCCTCCCCCAAAGCGACGCGGGGCGGGGGAGCCCCTGCTCCGCACCCGCGCCCGGGCGCGGAGAGGCTCCCGGCACCTTCAAGCGCAATCACGAGGGAGGGGCACACAGAGCCCCGGCAGCGGGCATGCAAAGCCCAGCTCCCGTCCTCTCGCCTAGCTCGACGCCCCCGTCCCCCCGCACCGGCACACGGCCCAGGAGCAGGGCTCAAGTGATGGGGGGCCCGTCGGGAGCCGTTCCGCGCCCTCCTCCCCTCCGCGCCTGAAAAGCAAAGCTAACACAAGAAAATCCAAGAAAACTTAGATCACTCTCGCTTCCTTGCTCTCCGTGCTCCTCTGGCGGGGCAGCACCAAGTCCATCGCGCCAGGCTCAAAGCCGAGCTCTCCCGTCCGCGCTTGCGGGGCCGCCTCTCCCCACGGCGCACCGGTGCAACCCGAGCTGCTCCCTAAACTCCGCTCCCCCTTCCCCCTGTAACTGCAGCCACAGACTAGCAGTGTCCCTTCAAAGAACAATCCGGCACCTTCAACGACAGGATCCCTCGCCACGAGCCGCAGAGGCTAAAATCCAGAAGAGAACAGGGAAAAAAAAAAAAAAAAAAAACCGCCCCGAAGAGCACCTCCGCAACCGGGCAGAGGTGCCGGGCTCATCCACCGCGGCGAGCCGGAGCAGGCAGTCGGGGCCGGACGCGGAGCCCCCCGGGACGCGGTGCGGTGCGGTGCGGTGCGGTGCGGTGCGGTGCGGTGCGGTGCGGTGCGGTGCGGTGCGGTGCGGTGCGGTGCGGTGCGGTGCGGTGCGGTGCGGTGCGGTGCGGTGCGGTGCGGTGCGGTGCGAGCGGAGCGGAGCGGAGCGGAGCGGAGCGGAGCGGAGCGCGCTGCCCGCCGCGCCGCGCGCCGCCACTCGCGCTATTGTTGCGCCCCGCGTTGCCATTAGGCAACGTTGGACAACAATGTGGCGCCTGCCATTGGCCAGGGCCCGCGCGCCCCGCGCTGATTGGCCGCCCCGCGCTCCGCTCGGCCGCCCGAGCGCGCCGCACCCGCGGAGCTCCGGGAGCGGCCGGGGGGCACCGCGGGGACAGCGCGGCGGCGTGGGCGTGGGTGTGCCCGAAAACACTGCCCGCTCCCCCGCCACCTGAGGGTTTGGCTCTCTTTTCCTTTTTTTTTTTTTTTTTTTTTTTTTTTTTTTTTTTTATTTTTTTTATTTTAGTTCATTGGAAACGGTACTTGCCAACCGTTTGATTGATTTTTTTTTTTTTCTGGGTGTTACTTGTCAAAAGGGGAGGGGGGAATATGCCGCGGAAGGTGACAATTCAATTTATGGTCTCTCCCCTCCCCTTGGAGATTTTGTTTTATGATAGTACGTAACGATCCTTCCTTCCTTCCTTCCTTCCTTCCTTCCTTCCTTCCTTCCTTCCTTCCTTCCTTCCTTCCTTCCTTCCTTCCTTCCTTCCTTCCTTCCTTCCCACTCCGTCTCTCTCTCTCCCCACGCCCGCAGGTGAATGTACAAGTGCTGCCGCAGCAGGAGAAGCCCAAGGTGAGTATGATTTTCCATCCTTGCGCTGCGCTTTAGCCTAGGGGAGCCCTGCCCTTCGCTCCCCATAAAGTAAAGTTCGTTCTTCCTTTCTCCTGCCAGCTGTTTGCGTGACTACATGTTCAACAGGCGCCTTCCCCGCGGGGACAATAAACCCGAGGGACTGATTTTTGAGGAGGAGGAGGAGGAGGCTGCCGGGCCGGTAACTGTATATTAACCCCGGAGCTTTTGTTTTAGCATCAGCACCCGGGTTTGACGTCACCCTCGCTGGTAGCGGGAGGAGGTAGCACTTCGGTGGGAAATAACGCTGTCTCCTTTCCCCAGAGTTCTCCCCTCTCTTTCCCACGAGGGATCTCCATCCTCCTCGGCACTTTCTAAAGGTTTTTTTCACACGAGTCCGTAAGTTCTTGCCCGTAGCGGGAACCGTCTGCCGGTCCTAGGGGCCTCGTCCCGCCGCTGCAGCATCTCCACCTGCTCTCCCACGCCGCGAGTCCTGTTCCCGGTGCCTTCCCGGGTGGGTGCCCCGGGCGAGCTGCGGGCCCCGAGCCGGGAGGAGAGAAAGCCCCGGCTCTGCTGCTTCCTCCGCGGGCTGGAGAGAGCGCAGGGCCGCGGGGCAGCCCCGCTGCAGGACACGCTGGCGCTGCCACGACTCTTCCCCCTGATCACTCTGCTTTCGTGGTTGCGAAAAGCACAATTGCAGTGCCCTCCAAATTTTCAATATTTTTATCGCACTTACATTCGCCTTCCTCCTTTTTTTTTTTTTGTGGGGGTGTCACGAAATGAGCGTTTTCCTACCCGATTTTCTGCGGGTGCAGCTGCCACCCACTCCTCGTGATTTAGGTGTTATAACACCTTTATTTAATACAGCAGCCAAGTCAAAATATCCGATTTAATTTTATTCGCAACCACTAATTTTATTCTCCGGGGCGTATTACTCTGTCCATCTGATTTAACTGGGAATTCGTGGAACTCGATCAGACCTAATAAGAAATATTTAAAGTATTGCTTTATGTTGGTTTAACAGGGACAAAATGTTCTCCATTTTTCTTGGCAGTTTTGTTTGGGGTTGCGATGGGGTTTTTTCTGCAAATACCTTCACTTTCCTCCCCGAGGCAGCCCACCACCAACAACAACAACAACACAGAACGGGTTACGCCGATTTCCCCCATTCCCTTATCTTTCAGCTCTGACTTCAGTTAAAGGGCTGGGTTATCCTTTCCGGTTATGGCGGTTTAAAATTATTGTGAAAACAGCCATAGGGAAAGAAACAAACAGACAAAAAAAAATTAAAACACACACAAGAAAAAAAAAAACAACAAAAAACCAAAAACCAACAAAGCAAATAACCCAAGAGTGGGTCAGTAATCAGCCAGTGATGGTGGCTTCTGTTCGGAGACTCAAGCTTTCAGTAACATTGGGAACGGAGGAGTGGAAGCTGGAACACACACCGTGCAGCATCTCTATCCCAAGGCCGCTCCCCTGGGCTCCTACAGCACGGGCTCACTCACTGTGACGGCAGAGTTGGGGTGCAGTGTCCCAGAGCTGAGCTCGTAAATGCCCAGTGCCTGTTCCTGCTGTTTGTCCAAAGTCAGCAGAGGACACCCCCTCGTCCAAAACACTTAGCCACGGGCTGGTTTTGCATGCTACACTCAGTATCAATCCGACATCCTAACAGTAGGGGTTTATTAAATAAAAACTTTAAAATTGCAACAATACGTAATGCAACTTCAGCAAGTTCTGAGGACATTTGTCAAAATCTCCCCCGGTTTCAGGAGCGCTTGACGGTTTCCCACGTCCCGCTCCTCTCCGGCCGCCTCCAGGGCCGGCAGCAGCCCCGGCAGGCGCCCGGAGGCGGAGGGGGCTGGAGGCGAAGCCGCCGCTCCCGGGATGCGCCGCTCTTCGCCGGGATCGCACCCGACTCGGAGCCGAGGCCTCTTCTCGGACTCGACGCCCTGTTCCGGGTGACTCTCCTGCTCAGGGACACTGTTTTCTCGCTTTCCAGGCTGGAGGGGCCGCTTCCAAGCGGTACCCACCTACCCCTGTGCTGCTCTTCTTTTACGAGATGGGTTTAGAAAAGGAGAGCCCGGAATCACACTTCTCACTGGTTTAATATTTTAACAATAATAATTTCTCCCTTTCCCGTATATTGCTTTGAAAACTTTTCACTGAGAACACAGACAGTGCGCACATTTCACAGGTTTATTAAAACAAACCACCCCTGAGCCCGGAGCAGCAGAGGAGCGGCCAAGACTTGCATGGACTCGGGGCTCTCTCCAGCTCTGTCCCGGCCTGCCAGAGCCCAGTGTGCGTGTGTGAGTATGGACGGGAGGCAGAGGGGACGTGGATGTTTCTCTGCCCCCACCCCTCCCTTTTTCCTCCCTTCTCTCCTACTGCAATTCATTTCTGTTTGACGAGGCACAATAAAATCTTCTTGTACATCCCTGCTCCCGTGTCTTTATGGGGGAGGGATGTTTGTTTTAGGCACGCACAGAACAGCCGCGCTCCCGCTGCCCGGGCGGGACGTGGAAAGAGAAATTCATTTCTCCAAACCCGCTGAAACGGGACTTTAAAGCCCTCGAGACTGGTGTCGCTCCCAGCTTGGCTCTGGGAGCAACACCCAGCGTCAAACCACGAGAGGAGCTCAGGCTTGGACCCAGCTCCTCTCTTCTCCCCGCAGGCGCTGGCCGGGCCCGCAGGAGCAGCCCGGGGTGGCACCGGGCTCCAGGGTGCTCTACCCGGGCCGGGCTCGGAAAGCCGCCGATCTCCGGAGCCACCGGGGCTGAAGGGTGCTAGAGGGGATCCCCACCGTGGTCAGGGCAGCCCGCGCCCTCCAGAAGTCTGAAAGTCGATGCTACTTCGTTATAGGGATGACCAGAGACGCCGCGTTTCTTTGCGCGGTGCCCCGGCTGCTGCATAGTTATCCCCGCTGTGCGTTTGGCTCTGGCAGCATCCAGAAACGCAACACTCGGCACCCATGGCCCAGCGCTTACGTCTGGGTCAGCTCGCTAAAACACGACAGGGATTTAATATATTTATTCTGAAGAAGCCCTGATTTCTTCGCTGTTTCCTTCTCTCCTCACTCCCATTGATTCACCAAAATGTTTCCCATGTACGGCCGCTCCGGTGCCCCAGTTTGAGAGGGCTGCAGCAACGGTGCTGCTGTAGCTTCCCCAATTGCAGTAGTAAAATCTTAATTAAAAAGCGCCCGGCTATTGGCTGCCATACGGGGGAAGGGACGCACGCCCGCAGGCAGCGCAGTCCTCTGAAGCATCCCAGAGAAATATAGTTCTTGATTAGTGTATTTTCATCTCGTTCTTAGCGGAAGACAGTTTGTAAGTACCTGCTAATGTTAGTGCTCTTTAAGGTTTCAATTGTTCTAGGGGGTTTGCCATTGACTTTTTCATTATTTACCTACTGAATCAAAGTAAGCAAATGCCATCTGTTTCCCTGCTGCTATCATCTTCACTTTTAATTATCCGCCCAGCCGCCTAATAGAGATGATATTAAACTAAATCTTTTTGACATTAAAAGTAATTATCCCCAAACCAATATTACAAGAATGAAAATTACCACCACCACCACCACATCCCCCCCCCCTTCAAGAAAAAGGCGCATTCCTCCTAGTCCAGGCAACCTCTTCAGATCCGGAGCGAGGAAAGGGAGACGGAACTCCCGTTAGCGCGGATTTCTCAAGTATTTGAAACATTATTAACTCGATTTCCCGGCTCCCAGTGGGGGAGGAAAAAGCGTCAAGTGAGAAAGATTTGTGGAACAAAATAAGGGAAATTCGGGGCTTCGCGCACTCCTGTGCGGGCTCCTCTCCGCCCGCAGCCCGCCGGTCGCACGGGGAGAACCCACAGCGGGGCGGGCGGCGGGGCCGGGGCTGCCTGACCCCTCGGGGATCCGCCGGAGCCCGCGCAGGCACCAAGCCCCGGCTTTCGGGGGGAGCAGCGCATCCTCAAGACACAGACGCGCGGCCCTCGAGGGGCTTCGCACCATCGAGGTGGCATCGCGCTGGCGTCGCGGGACGGTCATTAGAGGGACATTGGGTCGGGGCAGTGACGAAGGGGCACGGCGGGTCCTCTGACAGATGGCCGCCGGCTGAATTACCTCCACAGAGTCATTTCGCTTACTCCCAGACTTCTCCGCCATTTCTCCTCCGACTCGCTTTAATATGAGCCTGAGCCGCGTCCCCCATTTCCTTTAATATGTGCTAAACTGAGCTAATTTTAATTGCATGTTTCAACTTTGCTAATTAAATAGAGTGGTCTAATTAAAAGTGACTAGGGAACAGTTTTAATTCAACCCTCTACTTTTTTAACAATCCATTATGCAACAAATCCAGGGTAAGCCCTCCCTTTAAAAAAGCTACAGATGATTGAGTTTTTACACCTTTTTACACGCTCACAATGGGGAGATTTGACCCAACATATGTAGCGCTGGGGCCGGGCCCCCCCGGCTCCCCGGCGGGGCATCGCGACCGAGCCGCCTCGCTGCTGCTGCCCCGCCTGAGCGCGGCTGGACCCGGGGGCTTCCCGGGGCCTCCCCGCTGGAAGTGAGGAGACTATTAGCCCAGCAGAGGTTAGAGTAGCACATCCCCAAGACAGCAGACCAGGATTTGGGAAAATCGGGCTCTTTACACGCTTCATCTCTTCACCAAGTGCTCATTAGGTTGTTAACCTCTGGTTCACATGAAAGGGTCATGTGATGAATCCCCTCCCGAACAAATGGGCGCATCCCCCTTCAGGCACTGAACAAAGCCCTTAAAATAACTGCACAAGAAAGCCTTTAGTTGTTACTCTAAAATTTCTTTTCTCTGAGAGCTTGTGCTCATCCACACACACGCACACCGATACACAGAAAGAGGAAAAAAAGCTCACACACGCAAAAATCCGTCCATCACCCCGCCCTCCCTCGTATGCTGGAGATAAAAATTAAAAATCCGTGGTCCGTCCCAAGAGCCTTCGGCGCTGGCTGATGTCCCCCGGGTTTGGCTGAGGTTCGGGCTGGGGCTTCCCAAGTGAGGGGAAGGAAATCTTAATCGCTTTAGCGGGGCGGGCGGGGGAGCAGCCTGTGCCTGTGGAGGGGGAAGGCCACGCGTCCCGGCAGAGGACAGCGCTCTGCTCGGAGGGGGCACGGGGATGTGGGGGTGCCCATGCCGGCCCCCTGCTCTGCTCTGCCCTTCTTCCACCCGCCAGAGAGACGCTGAGCGGATCCATAGCTGAGGAGGGCGCGGGCAGGAGTTCCCTTTCCTTGTCGGGGGAGAGAGGCGACAACCGGGACATCTCGGGGGGAGCCCAGTGCCCTCCGTGTCCCCCTCTGTCCCAGGCCCCGCTCTGCGCCGGGATCGAGAGCAAAGATCGGGTCCTCTCCCAAACCAGACGGGCTCAGCCTCCGGAACCAGCTCTGCCTGCTCAGGGCTCGCTGCCCACGGAGGGCCGGCCGGGGAGCCGCATTCCCACCGCTCGCCTGTGGATTTGGGGCTCTTTAAGACCTTTGCTTTTCTCTCCCTCCCTCCTTCTCCCTCTCCCTTTTTATTTCCCAGCCCCTCGGGCATGGATTAAAGTGACAGACAATTTTCCCCTCGCACCTTATTGATGGTTAAATGCACTCTGAGTTAATGCGCGGGAAGCGAGGAGGGAGGGGGGGGCTGTCCCGGCAGCGCTGCGAACCTCGGCGGGCGGACGGAGCGGCCGCGGGCCGGGGGCGGCTCGGCACGGGCAGCGCCGCATCCCCGAGCTGGTGGCTGCGCGGCGGCGGAGACTCCGCGGGAATGCCGGGGACACGGGGACACGGGAGCACGGGGACACGGGAACACGGGGACACGGGGACACGGGAGCACGGGGACACGGGAACACGGGGACACGGGAGCACGGGGACACGGGAACACGGGAACACGGGGACACGGGAACACGGGAACACGGGGACACGGGAACACGCGCTGGCACCGCCGGGAGCACTCAGGTACCGCGGGGGCAGCAGCCCATAGAGAATGACTCGGGAAAACCCCGCTCTGCTAATTTACCGTAGGGCTCTCCGAGAGGTTCATTAAAAAGGCTCTTGTCAGCTCCCTAACGATCCGAGAGCTTTTTAATTATATTTTATATTCCCCTACCCGTCTCCTAACTTCAAACACATGGTAAAAAGGATTTGCTGTTTTGTTTCAGGTAAAACCTAATAATTAAAATTCAGACCCCGTCCCATGCATCTGCTTCGCCTTTGCCAAATGAATTGAAGGGAGAGAGAAAAGCGATTTCATTGAGATCACAGATGGGGTGCAGGTTTTTGGAAGAAATTTGAGAAACACCATTGTCCAGAATCAAAACTCTATGTCTTGCCCCACAAAGGGGGCTGCTTTAAGCCCCTCAACTTCTATGGGGCTTGTTTTTTAAACTTTAAGTGTTCCGCACAATAAGCTGCCACTAAAATGTCACAACCACTCTAATTCCAAGTGTGTCTCACTGCAAAGGGTGCAGAAAAATGAAGGGAGCAAAGAGAAGGAGTGTAATTAAAAACCCTGGAGCTCCCTCCTGCCTTGCTGGGGCCCGGAGACCGGTCCGGGGCGGGGGCAGTGGGGAAATGCGGCCCGGACACCCCAAGGTGCGGGATCCCCCCCTCTCCGCGCCGCTCCCGCATCTGCCCGGCCACATCCCGGCTCAGCACATCGCAGCGCTTCCATATTTCGGAGGCTAAATCGTTTCATTAGCCGAAAGCAGAAGATTAATCCTTTTATTTTTATTCATGATCATGACAGCCCCGGTCGGATTTGCCAGAGGATTCCCCCCTTCAATGTTTATGGCCCCAGGAGCCCAAGAGCAGAACAATCCTGACGGAACGCGATAGACAAACACATCTATTATCGTTAGAGAGACATTTCGAGGGGGTTTGCGCAGGGGCGTGAGGGCCGCTGCAACAGCGTCATCAAAAAACACATGCACTTGGGGCAAAAAAAATGATTCTTGTATTCTTTTTCCAGTTCACATGCGGCATTTAAGGGGCCCTTACACAAACACAGACTCCTTTCAAGTTACTGATGGGACCATCCGCAATCTCCCACGGCACCGTCCAGCCCCGGCCGGTGCCATCAGCCCAGCGGCACCCAGCAGCGCTGGGGCGAAGTCCGAGCATGTGGCTCCATTTGTTTGTTTGGTTGGTTGTTTGTTCATGGGTTGTTTTGGGATTTTTTCCCCGGGAATGCCCAATTTTTCCTAGCGCGCCCCTCGCCCAGCGCCGGGCTGAGCGGTCCCATCTCCGCCCACGCCCGCGGGGGAAGGCGCGGCACCGAGGCTTTCCCCCTTTTGACTTGGCGTTAATTTTTAAAAAAACAATTTAAAAATAATTTTTGATGGAGGTGAGGGCAGAGTCAGGCCGGGGTGCGGAGCCACGGCGGCCGCAGAGGAAAGGGAAGAAAAGGGAAGGGAAGCGAAGGGAGACCCGCGGGGGCGGCTCCGCGCCCGGCGGCCGCCACAGAGCTCCGGTGCCCCCGGGAATTCTGCCCCGACGGCTCCGTCCCGCCCGGGAGAGGCCAAAAGGATGCTGCGGGTCCGGCCGGCGCCGGGGCAAGCCCGGGAGGTGCCTTGGCCCCCATCCCGCTCGGCCAAGCCAACATCTCAACATCTCAACATCTCCCGGGGAACCGCGAGGTGCGAGGGCGCGGGGGGACCCGCATCAAGGCGGGGATCACTTTTTCGGTGTTTTTGTTTGTTTATTTGGTTTGGTTTTCCCGCGTTAGGTGGTCCTGCAACAGCCAAAAACTCACCTTCGTCTAACCCTTGAAGAAGTGTATTTCAGCAATAGAGTGCTCTCTGTAAATTGTAGGCTATACTTCTAAAAAAATATCTCCCTCCGTTTTTCTTCATTACACCTACAAATTCAGAAATTGTTTTGTTCTTCTACATCAGCAAGTTTATAGCTGTCATTAAAAAATATTCTTTATCTATTGCCACCACAGTTTGGAGATGCTTTCCCTTATGCAATCAGTCTTAATTAATCAGGACACATAAACAGGCAAATAGGCCTACATAAAATGAAAAGTATTCCTAAGTACACATTGCAATAATTTTTAAACTCCTAATATGGCTGAAACAGAATGGGAGTTTTCAAATGACAACAAATGAGGTCGACCTGTAAATTTAGAAAAGGCAAGATGATGAGTAGGATGCCATAATTACAAGGTATAAAATACTCATGAGTGATAGTAACTCATGTTAACGGAGACTGTGACAGTATATTAAATAAAGCACAGAGGCAAATACAATGATAGAAACTACATTTTTAGGTGAATGAAAACATATATTCACTACTTTACAAAACGATAATAAATTTTAAAAATCATCCAACTAGCACTACCCTTTTAGAAGAAAACTACATAAAAAGGAAGATGACAAAGAGAAAGTAATGTCACAGGTAAAAGACTAAGGTTGCAACCAAAACTTTTTGAAGACACTATCTTAGATCCTCAGAGTATACATGTATCTGACTTTAAAGGACTACAGAATGCCCACAAGAAATTAGTTGGGTCCTGTGAACCAGCACATTAAAGGATGTAATTGGAAGACAGACTCAAAGTAGGAAAATAGAAAAGAAAATCAGAAAATCCATGGAAATTTAACTTTTGGAAGACACAAATCCTGAATTAAACAACTGACCAACTGCAAGGAACAACTACCAAAGGTTTAAAGGATTATTTAAAATATCACAAACAGGAAACCTGCCAGAAGATAATTGGACTAATATATTTTTATGATGTGAAAGACTCCTTTTATTAAAAATAGAAAAACTAAGCAAGTAATTTGTAGTGGTGTTTGCTACAGTGGAAACACATTTTCTTGAGGAAAAAAGGTAACATTATCCAATATTGATAGCTGGAAGCAGAAAGCAAAATTTTTCACAGTGACAGGATTCCAGCCATGTCTCCAGGAACCTGTGTGGGAACCCGTGTTATAACCTGTGTTATTCAAAGTACTCAGACACCACCACCTGGAGATGGGGATCAGTGGTGAGCTGTTGATATTTATAAATAACACAAACCCATTCAATTTGAGTGGATCAAAAGGGAACAGCGATGAACTGTGGAATATTGGGGAACACTGTCACAACATGGAGCTGGGAAAACAGCAAAGGAAACTCAGTGGTGCCAAGTACAAAATAAAAACCCTCTTAACCAATAGTTTTGTAATCACAGGAACTAAAGAAGCCTCCTTCTACTTCTATAACCAACAGCTGAGTGGCGTTTTAAATGAATTATATTAAGGCTGCAATGTGACTTCAGTCTTTATTACACATGAAAGAATCCATAGAGGAAGGCCCTGACTAAGGAGTGGATTCTTTGTTATCTAATGAGTCAGTAAAACCTTCTGAAACTTTTAGGGTGCTTGGGTCTGGAGTGACTCCCAAGAGCTGGATCTGGAGAGAGCCTTGCCTCCACTGCACACACTCAGGGTACCTTTCATCTGCTTTCTTATTTCCTGAATTCTGGGCTGCCGACTTTGACAGGATTTAAGGAAATTTCAGACAGCAAAAACTTTATAGCATTTAATTTGCTTGTACTTCAAAGAGCCCGATAGATTTCATCCCACATAAATCACCAGTGCTGTCAGACGTACCAGCCTGGCCTTCCTCTTCCTCTCATCTTCACTTGACTACCACCAATGAGCTGCATCAGCCTCAAAACTGCTCCAGGTAAAAAAATGAACACTTCTTAATTAGCTTGTCTGGCCTCAGTGCCAGGTGGGGGCAGAGATGGCTCTGATGGCAGAAGTATACACCTACATCAGACTCAATTGAGTATAAAACTGCCTGGATCCTGACACATTTAGTGCTATATTTGATATTCCTCCACCTTTGTCATTTCTGAGGGAAATAGTTTCAGGTAAAGAACAATGTCTCATGCTCTGTACAGTGTACAGTAATTTCTACTTTCTTTCATGATGCATCCAGAAAAAAAAATACTTAAGGCTACTGCACTTGCCTTCTCTTTTATACAAATAGAATAATAAAACTAAACTAAGGTGCAGAATCAACATCCAGTTTCCACTCTCAGCTCTTTTGTTCAAAAAGACCAATGGCTGCAATGAACATCCAAGAGCTGGAAGGCTCAACCCAGGCAAGCACCCATCTGCCAGCCTAAAGACTGATTTGCACCCTCCCTCTCAAGGACCTTGAAGGAATTCTGTATTTTGGCAGTCAAACAGCTTTGCTAGTGGGCAGCACACACTTTAAAAGCAGCTGTGCTATGGTGGTGTTGAAGCAGACTAGGCAATGTCCAGCACAGGGACTCGTTTCTCCTCAGGCCCTCACAATAGTGGAAAAACAAAAGCATGAATTAAAATCAGTGAAAACTCCTCCTCTGGAGGAGGCCACCGCCGTAATTTCCAAATAAAATTGCATCCTCTGCTTTGTCAAAAGGTGGAAAGTCTTGGTGCTTCCCTGGTGCCTGGCCTGAGCGCTGAGAGGGGAAGCCTTTGCTCCAGGGAGGAATGGCACACATAAGACATCTCCATCTTTAGCATTTCCAGCTGACTGCTTCAAACAGGCTCTGCTTCTGCCTGGTAGTGGTTCTTCACGTGAAGAGACACCCACTTATGTGTTTTGTGCTGGTTGTGGAAGCTGTTTTAAGGCACTGAAATCTTCTCATGCATTGTTTAGGGAGCCTGGACACGAGGCCCGGACAATGAACTGCTTCAGTCCTGTGACTCTGGGATATTGTGATTTGATTTTTCCCCACATATGGAAGAGTGAAATCATATAACTGTTTAGTAGAAATATTGCTGCAATCGAAAATTTATTTTAAGTTTCTAATGTCACCAAGTAGGTACAGTTTATGAAAGCCAAAGTCCTCTTCTGCTACATTAAAAATAATAGGCAACCCCCCGAGCCGAGCTCCATCAGAAACACCCTCAGCACTCCCACTGAGCTAAGGGTGCATGTGCAGAGAACACAGAGTGAACACTTGTGTTCTGCATGGCCTCTAATAATGATTTCAAACACCACTGTCAACAGGCAGGAAGTTCTCCCAAAGCCAGAGCATGCCCCACCTTCACCCCACGAGTAACGGGAGCCGACACATCGCACGGGATTCCTTTCAGCAACAGTAATTCCTCAAGACTTAAAAACTAATGCAATAATCACGTTAATGGTAATCCATTAATGTGAAGAACCTGAAGATAAAAAGGCAGAATCAGGGATGTGTTCCACAGCAATGGTGTTACATTTCTAGGGTAATACTGAATTACAAAATTCGAATGACTAGAGGATTATCTGTGCCAGCAGAGTGTGTGAAGTAAATACCAGGAGAGCAGAAAATGATGGCATAGAATATTAATATTTCTACACAGGGATTGGCTTATATTGATGGTGTGATTCAGAAAGGTGACTCAACATGGTTGTTTCTTGAAATCAGGCCCAAAGTATTTAAGGACCAAAATCATTAACGTTTTATTTAGAGAGCAATACACTTGTTTACGTTGTGGCAGAATGATCCCTGTATACTGATCTCAAAATCTTTATATCAGAGGGCAATAATGCCACCACTTTGAACACTTCCAGTTAATTATCACTAAAACATTTTGATAATGACAGTGTATTTTGCAATATGAAGAAAATGAGGGAAAAAATAATAGAGTTTAGGAGAAAAAAAAGCCAAACAACCCTGGGGGCACTGAACTTCAACAAGTTCAACAAATATTCAAGCCACATTTAATAACTTTATAAAACTAGTATCAAAGTAAAGAATATATAGTCAAAATACAGAAATCAAGTTGAGTGAGAGAAAACAGCCTGATGAGATCAAACAGAAGTTAAACAGAACAGATTAATATAAACAAGTTAGCTGAAAGGTCGCTTTGCTTTGTGAAGCATTATTTCAGCAACTCCTTTCCTCAACAGCCAGCTCACTAGGAAAAAAAAAAAATAAGATATGCAACACTTTAAAATCCTACTGTATGTTTTACTGTGATTGTTTGTAGAAACAGCATCACCCCAATTTGCAACCCATGTTAATTTCTTATTTAATAAGCACAGTGGAATTTTTTTGGTAAGAAAATGAAAGTTCAGAATGAAGCATCTGCATTCAGCTTTCCATTACACATACATTTCTCGTTCTATTGGCTAGGAACTCTTTTATTTGTGAACTGCAAATTATTAGGATTTGTTTATACTTCTAAACCTTTTGTTTGTGATAGATACTTCACTTCTAAAAGTGTCTGGTGTAGCACTCACTAATTACAGAATTACAAAAGGTAGAATAAGGCTGTGCCTGCTCAGAAATTTGCATTTTTGGTAAAGGTAACGATATATCAGCATCACTAACATCTTAATAATAGGCATACATTTAATTTCATATCACCATCCTTCCAAAGGAAAAAAAGAAAGACTAAAAGATGTGTGCAACTGGTTTTAGCTTAGTACATTTTCAAATCAGAACTCATTCAGCTACAATAAACACTATGAATTACGTATAAACATAGATGGAAAAAATGTGCCAGGCTTTAAATGAAAAAAAAAAATTAGTTTAGCAGATGATGATCCTGTAGTGCTATTGTGCACTATCCTGCAAGCCCAGAGATAAAACAGAAAACAAAAAAGGGGGAAAAAAAGAGGGTAACAAATTAAAAAAGAAAAAAAAAAGAAAGAAAGAAAAAACCCCAAACAAACCTGTTTTGATGCAGTTTTGGCATCAACTGCACGTTATGGTCTTAGCCTCAGTATGCTCATTCTATGGCTGAGAAATTTAAAGTACCAGATTTTTCCATGTCAGGTAACAGGTAGCTGATGCATACATTTCAGACAAGAGAACTACTATTTCTTTAATTTGAGATGGGATCAATAATGTATTGTTAAAATGTCCAAAGTGTGCAACAATAAGGCAGATTTCTTATTACACCACCCCTTAAAATACCCATTGTTTGATGAACCAAACAAGGTGCTTTAAACCAGCAGAGTAATAGGAGACAAGCAAGTGCCAGAATGAAGAAAAACTGCTAAAATGGGAACTGCCCTTTCTTTCTCAAGGAGAAATAAAGAACTTTTGTATCTGGTATTTGAAAGGTTTTAAACAGCTGATATTCAATATCAGCTGATTCCTGAAGTGTTGGCAAGATACCAGGTTTCTGGTACTGGCCATGTCTAAATGTTATTTAAATATTCACATCATGCAATAAGCAGTTTCACACTGCAATGTAATGGAAAATACATCCTAAACTGAATTGGAACTGAGACCCAAAGCAGAACCAGTAAATAAATATCTCGCATATATGTCAAACTATATTCTCCAAACAAAACCTTACATCTTATCAAAGAAGTCAGAAAGTACTAACAAAAATTATATGCTTTCTACTATAATACTGTTAAATTTCCATGGCTGAGAATGTCCCATTAATTTTTTCTGCCTTTTTAAATTAGTTGACAAAGTAGAAATTCAAACACAGAAATAAAATGCATATATATGAGAGCACTGGCTCAGTGAGATATCAAATATACAGCATTCTAGTGTCAAAAGTACAGGCAGAAATGTCCAAGATTTCTTGGTGAAAAAGGGGCATTTGAGGAGTAAAAATTCTACTTAACAATCACTCACATTTTAACAGTGCATTAATCATAACAAAAGCTGGATGATAAGTGAGCAACAGAATCATAATGTTCAGTGTTCATAGCAGAACTTTATCCTCTGCTCATTTAAATGAGGTTGGAAACATATACTCATGTATGTGAAACTTTAAGTAGCTATGTTTGTTTTTTTCAATTTTTCAGGATTCTTGCAAGAGGCAAACTTGTGACATGGAATTGAGCTGGATGTCAGTACAAGGTGGTGCTCAGAGAAGTCTTCCTCTCGATGCTGTGCCTCTGGCTTATCAAAGGATGATTAGTCCTACAATCTTGTTTGATCTATTCTTTTGCCTCTAGGAAAAGGGTTTCTTGAGGATACAGTTTTACCTCCAGTAATGACTTGTTTGGATCCAGCTGGGTCACCTGTAAATACACGAACAGAAAGAAATGTGTAAGCAGACTTTTGAATTGTTTATCTTCACAGTGCAGACTCTCACTGGGAAGATTTTTGAGTCCCTCCATCAGTGATAACTGAAGTAGTGAGTATTATTTTCCAGGACACAGATTAAGAAATGGATATTGTGTTTTCTATTGTTGTTATAAATATTATTTTGTAACAACAATGTACATAATAATAAAAATCTAGAATCCCTGACATCAATTCCAAGAAGGGCTGGTTCTCTACCATAAACTAATGCAGTAATCTATTTTTGTCAAAGTTAAGAACTTTTGGAAGGTTTACTAGAACACATGAGTTAAGATGAAAAATAAAACCCCACTCGTGGATAATCATCCCAAAATTTCAGTCAAACTGATGGTGTAAGCAGCACAGCCAACCCAACAGGATGTCTCCATTGAAAAGGGAAACTTGATTTTCCTACTCCCTTTCTTGCTCCAAGTCACGTGATGGAACACCCAGCTTTCACTCCAGTGTTCTCCAGACACCTCAATCATCCCAGGCTGGGAGAAAACTGTTTAATTGTGTGGTTATTTCACAATATATTTACTTATTTAGACAAATTAATGACAACAAGTGTCCCAGCATCCTTCTGACATTCAAGTTTACAAGCCAATGCTGTGACATCCTTCAGAATACTGCAAAGCTTCATGTAGAAAGATGTACCATTTTCTGAAATATTTCACTTCAATTTTTAAACTTATTTTCCCTGGTAATTCTGTTTTCATTTATTTTGCTGTGTGAGCACGCCAGTTATCAGAATAGACCATAAGACTTAGATTATTAGTCTTATGCCATAGGTATAAATGCAGATGTATGACAATAAACATTTTTTCCAAAGTTAAATTTGTTTCATCTAGGATTACAGCATGCCACTGCTTTCTAAAAAGACTTTTTGAAAACATAACATGAAATGTTATGAATTAATAAGAAATGTTAATGTAATTTTCTTAAAAGCCTAATTTATGAATCCTGTTACCTGTTAACAAAAATAGTATCACTTCTCATTCTCTCCCCCCAAATGAATCAGGCAAACTAGAAATATATTTGCATTTCTATTGTCTTACTGAATAATTAGGGAAAATATTATTTAAACAAACATCCAAGGCTTATCACTTCCTAAGACCATCAAAATCAGTCTAACTTCATCTGACTGCAGTAGATTTCTTTTTTTTAATTACATAATTTAAAAAGCCAAACTAAACCCAAAAACCAAACAGATGCATTATTTTTATTCCCAGAGCAGGAAAGCATTTTCTTAAACTTCATGTACCGTGGTGAGCTACTGCTCAATGTCTGAAGAGAAAAATAATTTACAAAAACCAGACTCAATTTTAGATTCCTATTATCTACAGTCCAATTATGCATTCCTGCACAGATGCTGCTTGAATTATTGAAAGGTTATTATCTATGAAAGCAAACCTGTTACGTAAAAAACCAGCCAAAGGAGTGCATTTAAGTTTGTGATTACAGAGGTATGCTAATTAAGTATCTTGTAGCATTTTTTAATGTTTTGGTATTCTGCTACAGTCTGTTACTGAACAGGGAGTGAGTTAAAGAGGGGTCTGTGCAATTCACAGCTTCTGAGGCATTAGGCACCTGAGAGAAGCAATTTTCCTTCTTTTCAGTACAAGCCTGTATTAATTTAGACACCTCTATTTTCAAATTCTGCAACCATTTTGTCGGGGTTTTTCATTTGCTTTTTTATTTATTTTATTTTTTTTTTTCAAGAAAAGACAGGGAAGTCATAACACATCTCTTTTGCACTTGGAAAAAAAATCTCCAGAGTATGCCCAGGCACAGAACACAACCTTCCAGGCTGTAACCATATGGAAACGTGTTATTCTCTTGAGCGTAATTCCAGATACATGTCCTAGTCTAAGGTTTGCAAACTTCAAGTGCCTTAAATAACACCAACACATGATATTCCTTCCTCAGTGAGAGGGGTCCTAGGAGCCTTCTGGAGTACCTGCAGCACAAGGACTGTGCAGCTTTTCACCATAATTTCAGTGTGCAGCTTAATTCACTGAGGGACAGCAGAGTTTGCAAATGTTTACACCATTACCCAATTAACTAACAATATGGCTCCTACATCTGTCAACAAACAAAGCTGTTGTTGCTTTGTTTTAGCTCCTTGGCATTTTCTGTTCATATGGGTCGCCATTGTACTTAATTATCACACCACAACCCTTCTGCAGCTTCTACTTTGTTATTTGTGGCTTGTAAATATGTTGTTTACTACAAAGAATAGAAGCCTTATTAGTGAACACACCACCTAACAAAAGAAATGGTTTCTCTTGTAAATATATGAAGCATAAGACCTAAGATGCATTCTAACTTACAGTATTTAAAAAAAAGAATTAGAAACCAAAGAATGATCTATGAAAGAGATCAAAGAGCTGCAGCCCGCAAAGGTGTGCTCAGTGTAGTGCTCTACTGAATCTCATTCACTTATATTTATGTGCATTATTTCATAATAAAAAGTATAGAATGCCTTTAGATGCCTATCTGTGTGCCTTGTTTCATTACCATTAGTACAAATTCTGGAGCCCACTTCAGTGCTGACACTCTTTGGCTCTGATGTCACTGCATGATGCTCTTTTCAAAACAGCCCCACACATAAGTTACACTGTCTCCAAGCCCTACACCTTTATTAGCTGGAGATTTATTCTATGTTGTTAGCAATTACACAGAAAATCATTGAAGTAGACTTCTATACTGAATCTGATTTTATCTGTTCCACCTATGTGGGGAAATGAACACTTTCTTGATTAAGGTTGCAAAACTCACCCTCAGCATTAGCTAAAGGCCTTGACAAATGCTAAAGGCACATTTTTACTTATAACTTCAAGTCCTACAAAAACTGACTCCCTACCAGTAGTAAGCACACACTTTAGGGGTCACCTCATGCATCACACTGGGAAACCAGCTGAATGTATTTTTCAAATCTTTTGTGGGTTTGCTAATGCCTAATACTTTATATTATAATGGAACATGAACTAAAACCCCTTGAAAAGAGACTGTAAAGCATTCCAAGCTTATCCAGTGAGGAGGGTGGCAGAAGAGGGACTCAATGTCCAGAAGCTGAGAATATAACACAAGTGACAGCAAAATTACTGACATTCAAGCTCATAGAACCCTGTACAATACCATGCAGGTGCATTCAGGGCTGTCCCAAAGCCCTGAACACAGAGAGTGCCCCAGGAGATTTTATCTCCAGGCAAATGACTTTCTGTGCAAACCTTAAAACCTCCTCCTTTTCAGGGAAGACTCCTTTGAGCAAAGTGACCAGAGGTGCTACAGGACTTTATTTCTGCCAGTATCAGATCTTGCCACTGAGCTGCTTTCACTGAAACAGGTTTAAGCTGATAAACAAAACTTTTGTTCCAACTACGGACTCAGTTTTATGGGACCTTAGGTTTTGGTGCACTGGAGCTACAGCTTCCTCTTTTAAAGAGCTTTGTTACACAACCAATGCTGGTTTGGTGCCAGGGAGGTTATCATTTAAATAAGCGTTTGTTTAAGTGAATTCTGTGGTGATTATTCCAACTAAGCACTAGCTAGTCCAAGTACTTCTGTGCCACTTAGAAGTTCAAATTATTTATGACTCTGCAAGCCATAAGGTAAAGATGTTAACTCTTATACTCCTCCTGTAAGAATGTAGTAGCTGCTTACACTTAATTCTGAATAAATTAAGAGGGTTTTTAGATAAACCGAAAATGAAAACTAATGCTAGTTTAAACAACATTTTAATGCATTTTAATAGCAAAGTCTTTTTCTAGAATAACATGAGTTATTTCTGTCTCCACCTTTGCTGACCTATCTGTTGTATTACACACTCATATCCTGAGCAGCTGTACTTTTACCACTTACAAGGTGTGGTTCCTTACTCTCCCTAACTCTGTGGGGAAAAGATAAATACAAAAAAAAAATGGCCTAATGCCCAGGAAGGCAAATTAAAAATAAAGAATCAAATACACAATTATTATGACACTTACACAAGCAGTAAATATCACACCCTTCACCTTTCTCTCCACCCTAGGACAAGGATCTGATTCCTGAGTAGCACAGCCTCTATACAACTTACACACGCATGAATACATTTAATGAATCTAACAGACAAAGAGTTCTTTTACTCTCTTTCCTAATCCTCCTAAAGTATAAATGCAATAGAAATTACTTAAAGGCACACCTGGTAAAGTACCAGATCTGTTTAAAAAACTATATTTTCAGAGTGACACACAAACAAATACAGTGAATCCTTTCTACCTATTGAAATATCTCTGGGTTACACAGATAATACGCTCAACTTGAGCAACAATCAAAAGTAGAGTTACTTTATAGAAATATATGCAATTAGATTGGGCTTAGTTGAATAAACTTGGAGATAATTTACATCTGAATTGAAGAAAGCCATCACAAACAAGGAAAAATATGTCATAGCAAAAGACTTGTAGGCTCGATCCAAATACAAAGCTTTAATCCAATACATCACACTGACTGTCTTATTTCTCTGAAGAGGTTTTCTCAAAACATATTTTAGATTAAGAATATTTAAAAATACACTTACTAAGCAAAGTAGCAGCTGTTGATAAAACAGAAAATTGTAATGTTGTACCTTCTACTTCGAGCATGTTTCCCATTTTTCCCTTGGAAAGCTGTGCAGGGCTCCCAGATGAAGCCAACCCTGACACAGAGTCTAAGTTTTCACTGCCTTAACATAATTTATATTTTAAAAAATTGCTGCATAGATTTTAACTGGTGAAGGCTGACTAGCCTCTCCTGCACCATTTGACTTACTTGACAGTAAATTAAGGCAACAACTGTGTTCTCCCCTATTTTCTAAAACACTAAATGTAATGACAGGGTGGTGCAAATAACAAGGATAAGTCCAAACTCAGTGTTGCTATATTTGTATAGTGGCACCTGGAGTATCTGATGCTTTGTAAAAGTTCTAAATGAAAATCTGCTCTTTCAGCTGGAATAAATACCTCCTATTTACAAACAAAGCTTAAAAACCCCACAATTTTTTTTTTTGGTCAAAATTAAATAACACCCCAATGCTAACGATATTTTTAAAAATGCCAGATTTTTACCCAAATACTATAGATTTTTAACAGTGGGTATTGAAAGAAATACGTAAGTTTATCTAATTTCCAACAGAAGGCCTTAGGAAGGGCTGTATCTACCTGGGTAGCTCTGAGACAGTTCTGTGCCTCTTTTTAGCCAAGGACCATACATTTTGTTTAGTGATCAGCACTTGCCCAAAATATGGCCAAATCCAGTTACCAACATCATTAATCATTTGTTTTATAGTTCTTTCCAAGAACTAATCTCACTTTAAAAAGTCACTACAAAAAGGCTGCATCTCCCTCTAGCCTTTCAAACAGCTGATTTTCAGTGACAACCAATCTGCTCTTTTATTTTGGCAGAAATGAAAACACAAAACTCTCAGTAAGGTGACTTTTATTGTTGTGGTGCTAATGGTGCTGAAGTATTACACAAGTTGCCTTGAGAGCAAGAAGATGGAGTTGGAGTGGGCTGGAGGAGTCACATGCAGGTCCTGACCTGGCCATTAATGGTCCCACAGTGGCAACAACTCCAAGACTGAAGAACTTCAGGCTTTGAGGAACAGCGAGGTGGTGTAAAGTTCTCCCCAGATTTCCTCCCTTCCTCCCTTCTGGTTTGAAATCTTTGATTTATTTTGGAATTCTTTGTGCAGTTTCTCAGAAAAGGAGAAGCTGACAGAAAACCCTGGACCTTGTCTTTTCCTGACAAAGGACCTGCAGGAAGAGGAGCTCTACTACCTTCTCCCTCATGCTATTTACCTTCATTTTTCTTGCTCAGCAGAGAAAGTTTAAGTACTGGTGTTCACAGATGAGGGCATTTGTATGTTAAGCATTTTTTCTGTTGTGCCAGGGAGCAAAACAGTCCATTACTTGTGGGCACTGCTGCCTGTGTGCTTATAGTGAACTAACAATTATTCACACACTTATTTTTTTTTTAAATGTGCTACCTACACATGAAAAAGATGACATCCCAAGAAATACTACAGCTTTCACTCTGGAGATCGATGAAGAGCTGAAAGGAAGCAAACAGTCACATCCTCTGGAAGTTTGAAAACATATAAATGCATTTAGTGCTCCAAATGAACTGTAAGAACTTTGCTTTGCATATATCCCAGAGGGGAATGGATGGGAACACAGTCACTCACAGAATGACCCAGGATTGGACTCATGTGCACTTAATTGCATGAGAAAACAATCCAAAAGGATTTTTATCACCAGTTCAAAGGATTAAGATGTTCTGATATCACAGTGATATCTACAGTATAACATTGTGATTGGTAGATAGGTAAATGGAATAAAGAGAGTGCCTAGGACTGCTTTGGAGATTTAGTCTGATGCATTACTTCTGCAATTACCAAAACAGCAGGAGATCATTAAATTTTCTGGTAACCAGACACAGCAATCTTAGTATCATACTAGTACAAAGGCACTCTAATGGTATTTTATCATTTCATTTTCTTCCTATTTGGGTCAACAAAAGTCCACAAAATGGATATTAAATAGGAATTCTGGAGGAAAAGTACAAAACATTTTAGCCCCAGTTTATGCTGGGTAATGTCATATGCAAGAGTAAAGCTCTCAGCTTAACTAAGGCATCTTCCTGTGAACAATAACGTGCCTCCCCTGAAATAAACGTTTTGTAAAATGGGGCAGTGCTGAATAAAGGAGCTCTTTGGGTATGAGGGATGTACACTGAAGGGCTGTTGGGTGGAATATATTAATCCCATGGCTGGCATTAGTCACTGGGCTAACTAATGAGGATGATTCATGGAGAGCTCGCGCTCGCATTGAGCGTTCAGTGCTGGGGGAATGCTTGCTTACTCCTGTGAGCCCTGAGTAAAAGAGCTCATCTGAAATGCACACCTATTTCCTGAAACTGGTTAAACATTCCCTGTATTCAAATAGAGTTGCTGTGAGAGATCAAAACTATATTGATCTACAGACTGCAATTCTACTTCTTTTCTGACATCTGTGAGATGAGATCTTCCTTCAGTGACTTGATACACAAAGGGTTTTAATCCTTCACTTTGTATCAGTTACTTATGTAAAGACAGTGGGTCTGAAAAAAAACACATCAAGTCTGTCTTTCTTGGAAGAAAACACTGTGAAAAGTCTTCCTGTAATATTTACAGAATTTTTTACTACCTATATGGAAATTATATTTCCACAAAAGTAAACATAATGTTTCAAGATGCAAAATACACTCAATGTTCTCTCAGGCACTGCCACTGACTTCACCAGAGCAATAATGTTTCCTACTCCCTTGTTTAGGTGCTGACCAAAAGACTGTGATACTGTTCTTTGTGAGCAATAAACTTGTTAAAAGCAGGAAAATCTGGGAGCTACAAATGCTTCAGTGTCCTTTTCTCTTGCACTTGAGGTTAATGTTTCCAATCCCTCCGCTGTTACAAGTCATCAGGAAGAACTGTCAGAAACCAGGCTTCAAAAGAGGCATGGGAATATGCCAGTCTGGAATGGCCAATTTGCTTAGGTAACTTCTCAGTGTCTTAACTAAACCAAACCTAACTGCTTGAATAAATAAAATAACAACAGATCTTGAAAGGAGAGGAAAGACAAGGGCAGGTAGTATTGACTTAAGGAAAGCTGTAAATGATAGGAGGAGGGACATCTACCTTTGTAGGTGACTGTGGCCTTGTGTAAACTAGATCAGAGTAAGCACATGACACCAGTGACCAGAAAAATTTAAATTATGTGAATTAAAAGAGATGACTACTACTTTGTGTAGTAGGAAAGATATATATCAGTAACTGAAATGACTGGGGAAATTACAGGTATTACATGTAATTCTCAAAAATTTTTGAACCAATCAGAAAAAATATTTCATCCATCTGAAATCCTCCTCTGCCATAAAACAGATATTCAAGCTACTTTTCTCATCTACATGAAATTATTAAAAATACTACAGGGTGTAGCTGTGACACTGCACAAATCCTTTATCACAATAACATCCTTCTTCCATTTTTCTATCAAGACCATGATTAGGGGGGAGAATGTTAGAAGTTAAGGATAGTCCTGGACATTTAACTCTTTCATTAACTATTTAGAGAGTTTAAGCATGACCTAATGAGTTTTAAAAGTAAGTTATCTGAAAGCAGTAATTTGCATGGGGTGAAATTCAGAATAATCCTTACAAAGAACAGCTGCCAGAACTCATACACAAAATTGTCAAACTACCTGCCATAACAATATAAGGACCAACATCACTTTTCTGAGAATATCAGAGGGTATCTGCTCAGAGGACTCCATAACAAGTGCTGTAGCTAAACTTACTATCTTCTGGCATTATTTTCACCACTGTGAGCATCAAAGATGATTAATCCTGCCAAAGCACAGGAATGAACAATCACATTTGGGTTTGGAGGAATATCTTACTCTATATTCCCATATACTCCCAAAACTGTGAATTGCCTGACACTAAATTTACTGAAATCCTGATCATATCTGATTTAAATTGACATGCAATTTGAGTTAAATTTCTTTTCTGCTCTTTCAAGGGAGATTTTTTGTTTCTGTTTATTTAAACTGCTGTTGAAATTGGTTAATTAAAAGGATTTAAAAAATCTTAATACTCTAAACAGAGCAAACTGGTTCTGAATTATTAAGCAACATTTTAGATGCATTTAAATAACCTTAAGTGACTTAACTGCCACCTGATCCTAAGCTGTGGCTCAGAAAAATAAAATGTGAAATACTGTAGAAGTCTTGGCTTACCAAGGCTTCCAGATACAGTAAATAAAGAGCTTAAGTCTCTAATACCATGTCTGCAGAAGGCATACTCTCAAATACATAACTAATGCTCCACCTCAAGGAGAAATCAGCAGCAGAAATTACAGCTTGCAAATTTGATTTTTCATGAGAAATTAATAAATTAAGTCTTTCAAATATAGCTTTTAGAAGGAGGAATCATGCCTGAACCTCCCTTTCTGAGAGACACCATAAAACATTCACAAACATATTAACCCTAGTAGGGTGGCTGAAGCCCAGTTTGGGTGAATTTCTTTATATTCCTCTTAGAGTTTCAGCTAGACCTGGTCCACTTCAGCTTCTTGCCTAAGTGGGGTAAAATGTTAATAGTTTTAGGAAGACTTGTGCACATCACCAGCACTGAAGTAAGTGAAGAACTGATTATCTGGAGGTCTCCAAGGCACTGGGAGAAGGAGGATCCTGCATCTGGGAGGTCAAGAGGACTACCAAAGTCAGAGTTTGGGAAGGCTTTTAAGAGAAGGGGACTTAAATGCTGAGCTAATAGCTTGACTGAGCACACTAATATACACTATTTTTTTTTTTTTGTTATAGCTGAATGCAATTTCTGGAAGAAAGGGAACTATAACTCTGAAATCAGATTACACATTTAACAGTGCACACATTTGCTCCCACGAAGCCTTTGCAGGCCTATTTCAGAAAAAGGCCAAGAAACACAAGACAGCTTTTCACTCCCAAAGATGTGCTTGCCAGCACTTCCATAGTATGAGGCACAAGCTCTTTGCTGTCCCAAGCTCACACACTGGTGGTACAAGATGTGGTGCTGAGGTACTGAGAGAGGAGCTGGTTAATATCTAATTTCAGCACAGGTAGAAAGAACAACACAGTCAGTGACAAAGACCCAATAACAAGTCACTGCATGTGCTTAACTGCTTTGGAATGTCACTTTTGCTTTAAAATCTACAAGTAGTGTCTGGAAAAGGTTAATCTGTGTATTTACTCATGTGTAGAAGTTTGTATTTACAGTAGGGCTATGATACCAACTTTAAGTTAGCTAAGGATATCTGTGTAAGCAATTGGAACATAGGACTTAGAAGTAATGAATTTTTATTTATGAAAGATGTAAAAATACTTCAACAACACTGTATCAGGATGGATGGCTTTGAACAGCAGGTAAAAATGTTCTAACAGGTTTATCACAAGAAAATGTTGATCTGGTTGAAGATAATCCCCTTGTTTTGATAAGACA
Organism: Cinclus cinclus; assembly: GCF_963662255.1. Lineage (NCBI taxonomy): Eukaryota > Metazoa > Chordata > Aves > Passeriformes > Cinclidae > Cinclus > Cinclus cinclus. Next base: position 24,631,025 of record NC_085053.1, read on the forward strand.
GAAACACTTTTAGGGGTGTGTATGTTATTGTAAAGCAGATTAGGATAGAAAAAAAACCCCACAAACTAACTTTAGAAGACATGTTTTCATCTTACTGCAGCAAAACTCCCACAGAGTAATTCTGATGCTTTCAAATATATTTTTTCCAAAATGTTATGATTAGTTTAAACACAGACATTTTAAAAGCTCTTATTTTCTGGAGCACAAGCATCCCAAGTGCTCTGTCCTTGTAGCACAGATTCCTGCTCATGTTTGTAACACACCACATAACAGAAGGGTCTTGATAACTCAGAGTGTATTTATGTACAGATCACAAACCCCAAGGCAATGGCTTTGTCATACAGTAAACTTTGAGTGTACTTCTTCCAAATCATTCAACAATGTCTTATTTTTATTATTTTTAAATCTGTCTATGGAGTTGCAAGCTTCCAACTTTCCAAACCTGGGAAACATGACAGATGTCATTTACAGTTCTCAGTGGTTAGCAAACCCCTGGGGAATATTTTTTATCTGTTGTGGCTCTGGTGGTCACAATGGCAATGGGATTCATACATGACTGAGTCAATCAGCATGAATCATTTATGTGACTCCTCATACATGGCATTATTAGGTTGGAATCATAGAAAAAAGATGGCAGGGTCTTTGCTTCCTACACAACAGACCAACAATCCAGACCCTGCCATTAAATTCTCCTTTCTTTGTCTCAGCCTTTTCTCCCTGCCAGTTTCACAGATGTACTGACAATCCCAGCCTGTTCCAATTTAGTGGTACTTTTTTATTTTCTGCTCTTTTTAGAACTTGTTCTTATGTGATTCACCTGATAAATTTTGGAGATTTTTACAGATGACAAACATTCATAATGATGATGATGTGATTAAGTACAGAAACAGCCAGTGTAAAATGAAAAACAAGTGCAAAAATTAAGAGGGTATACCTGTAGGGTGTTTATATTAAACATGTATTACATCAGAAATAAGTTAGAACTGGGAAGGTATGACTTGCAAAATATTTAAAATGCACAAACGCATTTTTTAGATTGCAAACACTGTTTTTCTTCTGTCAAGTACACTGAACCACCAGTAATCCTGGAAACACAGGTGACTTCTAGTCTTAGGTTCCACTGGAAATGATACTGCATGCTTAAGGAGTAAAGTTAATTAGTGATTAATGAGATTCCTTAAAAGCTGCTTTTCAGTCTGACTGATTAGGATTCCCAGTACAGGAAAAGGTGGAAGAAGAGCTGCAAGCACTGCAATCTTGTTCACAGTTGTTCCAAAAACAGGTCAGAAAACGCATCCACTCACAAGGTTGTACGCTTGCTAAGGATGAGCTTCTTCTCCTTTGGAGTACTTACAAATAAGATGATAAAGCAAGAGGTATCTGTTACAAATTATTGCAAACATGTCAATCAGAGCCTCATTCCCAGTGAACTTCTCCCAGGGGCAGTGATGGGAAACAAAATGGAAAAGCAATCCAAATTACTGAACTCCTTTGATGAAAAATGGTCTAACCAGTTGCCTGGAGATGCCTCCAGCAAACAAGACCCCAGCTGGTCCAGAGCTGCCCCACTCCTCTGCAGTGCTCAGGCAGTGTGGCCATTCACCAACCACTGCCTGGCTTTATCCTGATGTCTCTGCAGTGCCTGTTCCCTTCAGCTTTTATCCAGGGCCCCTGCACAGTTACTGAGCCTGGACCCACTGACTTTCACCTTTGCTGTAGCAATGACTAAATAAGAAATAAAAGCTAATTTGTGCAGAAAACACAGACCTGGATTTTCAAATAAATTTAGGAACCAGCATAAAAATTATCTGTTGATAATCAACAGAATTTAATGGGCTATTGTAAGCAGTGAGCAGTATTGATTCTGAAAATCAGCCACAGCAGTTTCATCGTACAATTTCAAGGTAGGAGATGCAATTATCTACTGGTATTATGTTACAGGTGGATCAAATATTTATTAGGACGTACTTAATAGTTCATAGCTGGGTACTATCTGATGCTGAGCCTTGTTCATAACGTAAAGTTGCATCCAAATGGCAAAACCAGAAAGATCAGAAGTACCAGCCCATGACAGGCCTAAACCATGAGTTGGTGGAGTCTCCTTCAAAACAGGACATGAGCAAAGCTGGCTCAGCATATTCGAGTTTTCACTGAATATGGCCCACGACTTTTTCTGAAATGTAGGCTTTTATAAAATGTCACTGGAGGCAGGTTTCACAGCCCTGCATGTAACATCTGACAGCACTGGTCAGCCAGCACCTGGCTTAGAGCTTGGCAGCACTCAAACATCCCCAGGTGCTCCTTTCACCTTCTATGCTATAACACCCCAGCCCATCTAACCCACAGGAACAAGAAAGCAGAGGTATTTATTCCTGAAAGGTGTATTTACTCACATCTCTCCTCGGAAAAGTGCCCAGCAGCTTGTACTCCTCCCAAGGATATCCCTTGGAAGCTACAAAATCAAAGACAACCTGCAGCTTGCTGCTGGCCAGGAAACGCCGCTCAAAGAATTCTCCGCTGGGCGTCCGGATGCGGAGTTTGCTGACAGACTCAGTGCTCTCCTCTTTTGGCTCAGGGGGCAAAGACTGCTCCAGAGACAGCCTGATAGCCTGGGGAAGGAAAAACAACCATTTCAGGTTCCAATGCCAGCAACAGAAGAAAAGGGCAGAAAGCTTTTCTTTTTATGTCTTCTAGAACTTCAAGATGCGTCGCAGCGCTCCAGAGCCTTTATACCTCAATGACAAAATAATTTTTATTCACTCCTTAATAAGAGCCTACCAGACAACTAATTAAAATAAATCCTTCTTTATAACACATATTATTAGGTCTACAGTTAATGCACGATGGGATACGTAATTTAATCATTTGGCAGAAAGCCTTGGAAAAAAATTGAATGAGAGAATAATTGTCAAGTGGCCAATTGCTTCCTTAAAGGGTATAAATTAAAAGGCAGTAAAAGTATTCCTTTAAAAAGCACTTGTCAAATTGCCTTCCTCTTGCAATGGTAATTGACCATTTGCAGTAGACTGGACCCTTAACGGCAGATCAGAGTGAAAAGAAATATATGCAAGAAATTTACTATAAATAAACTGAAACACTGTTAAAAGATGCAATTAAAATGCCACAAATGTACATTAGACACACAGAGTACATATAAAAGTAGGAATGACTAAAGAAGAAAACTGAGAGTACAGAAATGGGAGCTTGAAGATTTAAAGTTGGCAGTAGTAGCAGTATCTGCAAGAAGATGGTTCCAAGTACAGGTGAACACATTTTCTATAACAACTTGCATGAAATCTGCCCTCAAATTGCAATGACACTACCTGACAATCATATGTGCATGACTGTCTTCCTAATAACATTGCTGATGTCAAGATTTTAAGGGCAGGTCTGTGTTCTCTGTCCTCTGTCTCTGGGAGCTGCTACAGCACCAATCCTTTGATTAGATTTATTTTTTTAAATAAAATTAAAGGCTAACATTAGACTCCTGAATGAGGTGGGCTTGATTGATTTTCCAGGGCATTCATTGGCAGCATCAGCATCTGCAAAAATTTTGATCATTCACAGAAGCAGCTCTGTTACAATATCACCTCACTCAAGGTAGCACTTACAGAGAAATGCTATGAATGAAAGAAACAACACAAACACACTGCCTGCCCCAAAATGTGCCTAAAAGACAATTTTTCAAACTGAAGAGACAGTCAGACAGAAATTTACCCATTTTCAAGGAACTTTCACTATATACAGTTGCTATTTGTGCCTTTGAAAACCTCCCCAAGGTCATTTAGTAACAGAAACTGATGGAGGGTGATTACATTGCAGGGAAAGGACTGAGCAGAAGCAAAATTATGAAGGCTTTTAAATAGTCTACTTCTTACACACACACCTCTGAACAAATTATATCTCAGTATAAATATTTATACATAGAACTTGAGTTCATTTTTGCTCATCTACTATGAGATTATATTTTAAATAGATTCTATTTTAATTTTCTCCCTCTCCATTCTCAACCACCTGCTTACTATCTTGCTGTTTTGACATTTCCCCACACAGTATAACAACAGATGCTACATTATTTACTGAACCCAATCAATTATATTATAGAAAAATAAACAACAGTAGCTCATTAGAGCTCCTTCCTTTGTGCAAAGAGTACGTCGCTCCCCAAAGTAACCACTTTCCAATGCCTCAACATAAAAAGGCAATCCACAGTGGATATCCTGTACCAGCAAACCAAATCAGAAAACAATGACATGATGGATCACATTTAAAACTCTTGGACCTGAACAAGCAATTTCAGTTTGTTGATAAAAAGATATTCAGTATGTGAAGAGCTCAACAGTCAGATTTTAAAATACAAACTGAACATAAAGCCACTTCTGTAAGTAAACACTGTTGCAAAACAATTCAGTCCAAGTAATCTGTATACTTGAAAATGGGGAGTGTTAGTAAACATTATTGTTAAATTCCCCTTTGTTCTACTAAGCAAACAGATCCTATTATTTTCATTACTGCACTCTGCATTAAAACAGGGAAGCCCAGCTATATTTTGATAACATGGGCCAGTCTTGCAGCCTTTGCATAAGAAAACCATTTCCAAAAGGCCAAGGTATCTGAAAAGGTTCAGGAGCAGATATAACGAAGCAGAAATAATTACTGTTTCTATGCATGCAAAATAACATAGAAAAGAAAAACATCTTTCTTGCTTGAGCGTGAGCTGATTGTGAACCTGTTCCTGCTACAGTGGATTCATGTTCATCTGCTATTAACCTCACAGAATTTGCATCTCACAACTAGCCCAGACCCTGAGAGAGGCTGCAGGAGCCATCTCTGAGAGGCACTGGGACCTTCAGCATTTACAAAATTGAGAGAACCTACAAAATAACAATTTGAAGAACAGTACTCTTCACAGCACAGGGTTTCTGTTTTCTCACAGAGGCCTAGAGACATAAAGTACTTGTTTAAACACAATTTTCATTCTAAGTAAGATTCTGTAGAAGACTGTTCAGAAATTTTTTAAAGTACCACAAATCTAAATTTCAAGATAACAGATTTTATTTTCTTATTTTTTTAAAATAAGTGGATTGTCTCCCAAATTAAATTTGGCAACTTGTTCAATCAGAATTGCAGGTAAGCTTTGGGCTACTTCCTGGAAAAAAATGAAAGGGCTCCATGTTTTTAAAAGGAGTGGCTACAAAAAAACAGGTTAGAGCCTCCCAAAGACTCCAGCATTCATGGAACTCATTTCAAAGATCTCCCGTGAGGAGGTCCATCTAATATCTGGCTGTATTTGAGCTCCCTATGATAAAACAGAAAAGCTATTAAAAGTGGATGAAAAATATTTAGCTGCACTTTGTTTCACAGATATATAGTAAGAAATCAATAACAGTAAAGAAAATTGGTCACATAAAAAGAATGCTTTCAATTGAATTTGCAGTATGTGTTGAATGACAGTTTCAGTGCTGGTAAGCTTCATGAATTCAAAAAGTTATCAGAGAAGGTAAAACATCTCACCTCCCGTTCTTCTTCCTGCTCTTTCCGGATTTGTTCCAAGCGAAACTGCTCTGCCATTTCTCTCTCTTGTGCTTCCCTCTAACAAACACAAAGGGCAATCCCACATAGATAAGTGATAAATACAAATGCAAAGATATTTCTCAATGTTTCCACAGAAATTAATGTAAGAGATAGCATATTTATTAAGCAATCTTTTCCTGCTATTCCTTTCCCAAATTCTATTGTTAAATGAAGCCAGTATGGGTTCAGATAAAAGATGTAGCCACATCCAGTCCCAGTGACTTTATCTGGTGCCACTTTACAACACTGAGGACTTCAGTGTCTCGTGTTCAGAGCTTAGCTGAAGGCAGGCAGTCCTCTGCACCACAGAGCATTCCCAAACTCCAAAGGGTTCCCATCCCATGGGGTCTCTCCCCTGCACACACCTTGGCTCTGTCAGCCTCTAGTGAGATGCGGTACGCTTCGTCTTGCTCTCTTTTCACATTTTCTCTGGCTTCGCGTTCATCCTAAAGGTTAAAAAAAGAAAAAAGAAAAAAATATCAAACAGTGGACCAGTATGATAAATACCTTTATGTTCACCAGCACTCTTTAATCCCAGTGACTTCAGCATCACCCAACTACCTCTAGGAGAAACATGTTCAGAGATGCCTCAAGGGTGAGGGTGGCTTTAGAAATTCTGACTACCTGAAGCTCTGATTCAGTTGCCAGGTAAGGGAATGGTGTGTCCAAGCCCTGGCCTGAGGGCTGGATGAGGCACCCAGGCTCTGCACTGAGGGCCATGGCAGGCACAGAGACTTGGGGAGAAGAAGCCTCCAGGGGAGGGGTCACTACAGGGGGGTATGGGCTGGAGCTGGGGAGGATTGCCCTCTTGCACCCAACAGCCTGGGGGGTTTTGTAACAGGGAAGTGTGGTTTAGATGCTGAGGCTGGATTTTCATCGGCTCTCCACTCAGACTGACAGTGGGTAATGGCTGGTCCTGACAGAGAAAGCCCAATCCCAGATCCTTCCTGGGTCAAAAACTCCTTGGCAGGGTCCATCCAGGGTCATGACCATCAAACATCATCCAGAAGCCTCAATTCACAGTGCTGAATATTGTACAAAGATGGGAAAGTAGTAGGTCCTGCTCTGAAGTATCTCAAATAGACAGATGCAGGCAGGCAAGGAACAGGAGGTTACTACTCTGCCAGCAAAAAGTATCTTATCAACAGCACAAAAAAATAAAGGTTTGCTAAAAAAACGAATGATAAAGTGAGGCATCATCCACACAGTGGAGGATCAAAGAGTGGATATCCCCAAAAGCTGGAATAACTGCACTGGGGTGATGTCAAATAAAGCAAAGTGTACAATCAATAGCTTCATACTCTGCCTCTGAAGCAGAGACAGTGGCTGCTTCCCTGTGCTTACTCATCTTACATCTCATAATCCCCTTGAGAGTCCTGCAGAGGCTGCACTGGTCCCTACAAAAATCAATAGGATTTAGCTGTGAGACTGCTGGTGGGCTCAGCAGGGTCTCCCCTGCAGTTACCAGTAACACAGCACTTGCACTGGGGCAATCTGTCCCCTGTCTGTCACAGAAATTAAAGTCTACTACCTACTGCTTCTTGAAGAATTGTGTAATCATCCCATTCAGCTGCAACATTTATTCCACATAAAAGAATAATTTTGCTAAGTGATCAATTTTATCCTCAAAATATCATTATTTGGCAAAAACTCAATTCTGAATGGGAGGACCTCATGCAAACTGTAATTACCCCAACATGCAAACATGCTAAGATGTTTCTCAAAAAAACCTTGAACTTCTCAGTGGTTAAATCTCCAAAGAAGAATACAAACACAGGAGGAAAAGACAAACTGCAGGGAAAACCATACAACTTCCACTTGGAAAGTAGCAAAATCTTTTCAGAGGAAATTCTTCTTCCTTACAGAAATAGTACCCAAAGTTATTCTACAATCAGTGTGTCCTGAATATCATTCCAAGATTTAGAAACCATCAATTTATTTGGCAGAGCCAAAACATAAGTAGAAATAATTCTTGCAAAATGTAAAAAAGGACAATAACTACCAAATAACCTTTCCCCTTCCTGGCTACTCTGGACACTGATAAGTTTAGAATTATTTCAGAGAGAACCTATTCAACTTTCATATTTTTTGACTCCATGTATCACATCTAACTCCACACACTGAATTTCAAAGGTCACACAAGTCCAGCAATCCCCGAAAGAACTCTGAAAGATTAGACACAACTATTGCAACTACAGGCTCTTCTCCATCAAAGATTGTTAGCAATTAAAACAGAGTTACTGTAGTTTATCAAAAAATAGCATTAAAAAAAAATACTGATGCTATAGATTCTACAACTAGAACTGAAACATGAATTCCAGGCATTAAAAATGTTAAAATTCTTTCTTCCCTATTCATTGCAGTTATCATCATCCTGGAAGTGGATTATGAAAAGGATGTCAGGAATGTGAAGAATTACCATGCATGACTGCCTGGTCCTCATAGAAATATGTGAGCCACATCTAAAAGTAAATGACCATGCCACTGAGCCCTACATCTCATTGAAATAATACTGTTCTTACTGAAACAGACCTTAAAAACAAGCCTGGAATCCAGAGTTCTTTGGGTAAGCAGCAGATGTAATCCCATGAAATGCCTCTTTGTACCTACTTCTGTGTTAATATTTCTGTTTGCTAACACTGCTTACACTTAGCAGGAACCAGCTCCACAGATTTTACGGCTAAATTGTGGTATTGTTCAGTTCAGAGTTACACCTTGGACAAATTTGAAACATTAGAAGAAGCAGTTCTCCATTTTGTAATATAGTTTCTTATTTTATCTTTTTTTTTTAAGAGAAGAATAAGGATACCTCTAGTTCACCAGTAAGCAACAAAAGAAAACTCACAGCAGTGACAGGAAAAGCAGAAGGAAATCTTTTGCAGAGAATCTTTCACTGCACTAACAAAGAACTTGTCAAGAACAGTCATGTCACTAACAATTAATATAGAAAAATTCAGAAGTGTTATCCATCAATAAAATTTGAGGCAGCTGACAACTTTCTTGTTAGACCCTACATAAATTGCAGTCAGTATTGACTGAGCATCACTAAATGCATCTCCACAGGGCTTTTGCAATGAAGGCAGAACTGGCACCTTCCTTTTTCAAGAAATCAAAGTATAAACAGACATGGCTTATCCTGGGTCACTTAAAAAGCCTTCATCAGCAACAGGGGTTATACAGCATTTGTGAATTCCACAGCAGTGACTGAAGGCTGCTGTGAATGTAAACCATCCACATCCCAAGGGTTTGGGGCTTGAGACAGGGGGACAACACTCCTTTGCACCTAAAAGAGGGAGAAGTCACAGATTTCTGCTTTCCTGTTTTGACATTGAGATAATGGGAGGACATACATTCAATGAAAGGTTGGAAATTTGAAAAAAAATTGCTTTTAGTCACAGATTGTGTTCTTCAGCTATGACTTTTCTTTGCTATTCTGCTTCTTAGAGATACAGTCAACCCAAAAATATCAAACACTTATGAGAGAGCTACAGCTGACCAGAGAAAACCTTCTCCTGAGTAATATCCAGTGCATCAAAACTAAGAAAAATTGACAGATAAGATTGAGGAGAAATTTAGGATAACTCTCTCATATAATTATTTCCTAAACTATTTGTTGAAGTTAATCCTGAAATACCTAGTGACAGGCATTTTCAGATGCAGGATGATGGACAAAGAGGGGCTCTTGATTGAATTTAGGACAGCAGATACTACAGGTTAAAAATATTTGGCTTTTTGAATGGGATATTTCTCTGTAAAAGTCAGAATTGGCCCTTTTGGGCTTTTTTCCCCCTATTTATTAATGTCATTTCTGAAGGTAGGATTTACTGATTTAACCCCAGGAATCAGCTTTGCACCTGATTTGTCTCAGGGAGCTGTGTTGTATTATTCCCCACTGCCCTTTGGGACCAGTTTTACTGTGAAGTAAAACTGGACGAGACAGAACCTGAGAAGATAACCAGGAACAGAAGACATTCCTCAGAGCACCAGTGAGTAAAGGGCTATTACAAGAAAGAAGGAAAGAAAGAAAAAAGTGTATTTACAAATGCTGAATGCCTATCTGAAAGACATTTCATTTCACTGAACCACTCCTGAAATGAAAATCTGCAAATGCTTAAGGCTATTCACGGGAGCGTTAAAGAGAAACACCCCTTTGTCCAAACAAACCAGTGCAAGAAAGGTATTAATTGGACTCACTAAGATGACAGACTTGCACACTGTATAACTTAAACATACCTGATGGGGAATATGTGGAAGAAAAAAGTGTACACAGAGTGTGTTGGGTGTATGGGAATGAGGAGGACAAAGCAAATGGATGTTTTAGTGGTGGCAGAACCATGAGAGGAGGCAGGATGGGGCAGGGTGAGGGGCAGAACAGCATAGAACCACCACAGGATCCTGCCTGTCCACACTGAAGGCTGAAAGCTCAGTTCCAGATATTTTTTGGGAATTAACTCAAGTGACAAGAAGAAAACCAAACCCAAAACCTTCAAGGAGTCCCGCAGTGCCTTTCCATGGGAAAAGAGCCATCCAGTCCTGATACATCAACTGGGCTGAATATTCAGTGACTGAAGCCACCAACATGTACAGCCTAAAAGCCACAGGGCCTAAAGATATTTTATCTCCCTTCTTTCTTCCCTCTACCATTGCCTTGCACTTTGCCAAAGCTTCAACCATGCTGTGAACTCTTGAAGGCAGCACTTGCACCCACTGGGGTGTGTTGCCAAGTGCACAATGGGAAGCCCATTGTTTGGGCTGCTATCATATTACAAACAGAAAATTGGAAAATTTAATCAAATAAATTTTGATTACTGTAGTTCAATTAGTTATAACTAGTAATAATTAGTAAATGTGCTAATTAGATTTTTGAGGGGTTAAATCCCATTGTTCGCTAGACGGCCAGTTATCACCAGAATGCTTTTGTGGCTTGGAATTTAATGAATTTCATTTATTGTCACAATCCCTTGTTGTGCAAATACTATATACCATGATACACATGAAAGTGTTAGATGGAACACAGATTATCCAAGGTATTCACATGTCTGATTTCTACTGATTTACATGTGAGCTTCAGTCCCTAGCAGAGGTCTCATGCAGAGCTGATGGAAACACTTCCCCTGCAGAAAAGGAGGAAAAGAAATGGTGATACCAGGCTTCTCACAGCACAGTTGTGAAAATATCACTTGCCTACTAAAGCCTCAAAGGCTGTGGCAGGGAAAGGAGAAAAAGAATTTATGCTGCTGCTTTGGAGTTTTGGTTTTCTTTCAGGGTTTTTTAAATCCCCATCCAGATATTGGTGAGGAAGGACTTCTGTTTTCCTCAAGCTCTAGAAGTATCAAGGAAAGAGATGCCGGACAAGAACAGAGAGGAAAAATGGTGACTCTGTGGGCCTACAGTTTTCTACAGCTTATCTTCAGTCAGAGTCTGTTTACAGCAGTTTTTCCAGTTTAAAAATTCTTGTGTGTCTCTCTTTTACACTACAGACCAGCATGCTGGCATACATAGCTAAAAGTGAATGAAAGGTTTTAATTGGTATTTGTAAAAATAAGAAGGTCTCTGAAGCAACTGTGGGTATTACAATTCCACCTTGAAGTCTAATCCAAGAGCAGGAGTGCCAATGTTGCATAAGGACAAAAATAAACACGACCAGAGACCTACTGTTACTTAAATGTGGACAAGTTGGACCAGCTGTGTAACAGTCAGTGCTTCTACAGTAATAAATGTTGACAGCAAAAATAAAAAATGCATTACTGAGGCATCATCAAATGAGCCCTGTCATTACATGGAAACTCCTCCCTGTATAAGCTTGTCAAAAAGTGTTACTGTAATCCTTTGAGAAGCCTCCTCCTCAGGCAATGAAGAAAAAATGTTGAGGATCGGCCCAGAACAGGTGTGTTGTGCTGTAATGCCAGGATTTAATCACAGATCTCTTCACATTAATCTCACAAAGGAACTAACTCGGATCTATTCGGGCCCATCACGCCACACTGAGATGATTATTTAACTAGCCAATTAAAGCAAGCAAGCTCATAGGGTGTTTAAAAATGGGCATTCCAGGGCGTAGAATATTTTACAACTATTATTTGTTTTCCTAAGCTCAGCACCAGGCATTGACACTTAAGAGGAACTGATACTCAAGAGGAACTGATACTACACGCTCTTTTCAAAGTCAGCACCCGAAAAATCTCAGTGCACACCTTGATTAACAGTGGCAGAGGCTGGTTATCCCTGCTCTGAAATACCATCTCTTGTTTACAGGAGAAACTTCTGAATGACATTTATTCCCTCTCTGCAAACCCTCCCAGCCCCACTGCCTTATCAAAGCTGAGATGTCAACTCCTGCACTGGTGACCAGGGGAGCAAACATGGTTAGAAAAAGAAAGTATGTCCATCAGATGCATGAAATCATTAGTGCAGCTGCAGAATAACCCTGCATACACAGCGTGAGGTTGGACTTCAGTCCCCAGACCTGACTGCACTGGGAAAGGTGGGACTGCATGCTGGCCAAGTGGCTTCATTGGTGATGGTTTCTGAACCCACAACTGAATTAAATACCCATTGACCACTTCTTATCTGAAGAGCCATGTGAGCACATCAGTGTGCTGCTAATCCAAATTTTCTATTTGTGGCTTGTTCTTTCAGCAATTTTAGAAGTGAATTTACAAAAACAGACAGCAGGACACCTAGACCATGTATATACAATGGCACATCAACAGCACGGTTCAAAAGAGGCAGGAGGTTTCCAAAATGTCATCTGGTCAACACAGCAACAGGTCATGATTGACCCAGAACCCTGGAGATGCAGGGAAAAGAATGGGACAGCAGGTTGATCTCCCTTTAAGAAAACCTGGGAGAGAAAACAGGTGCAGAAGTCACATACCAGGACAGACATGTTGGGTTAGTATGAGTACACATGTGCATCCCAATATTTTTAAGGTCTTTCTCTGAAGATTATGTAAGAAAAAGCTTAATGGAGTACAACATACAAATTTAAAAATTAAATCCAGCTGCTAGTTAAGTGATGGTATTTTAGCACTTGACACTAAAAAATATGCAAGAGATTTGCCCCATTAAAATGTTATGAGGCTAAGCTGGTAAATTTTACCAAAACATGGATACAAAAGCACAGGACTTAACTAAATACACTATTATTACCACCAGCTAATGAGGTGGCTCATTTTGGTGAGGTAAGTTGGTAATGCTGTTCTGAGCATCCCATCTACACCCCTAATTAGTGACAGGGAGCTGCCTGCAGCTACAGCCAACATCAGCTGAACACCTGGACCAGCAGCTGGAGTGGTACCAGTCCTCCTGTACCCAAATAACCATGAGAGGGCACTGCAAAACATGCTGTGCCTAACAGGATTATGCAATGGCTGTGCTGGAAGCTTTCATGTGCATGAGAATTTCAGCTGCATAAACCCATTCATTACTGACTTCATGCTGTCATTTATAAATGTTTCCAATTCTGGTTCTCAGTCACAGACACTTCTGTTTACAGCAACGCTACACTGATGACTTCTCTTTTTAAAGCACAAAAGAATTTTCTGCTTATCTTCCTGTGGTTTTACGATGGCTTATTGTTGCTATTAAGAAAACAGTAACAGCAACCGGACTCTGTATCCTGTTTGCCATTGTAACATTTGGGGAAAAAATTGCACCGACTGCAGTAAAATCTTAAAAAAGAAAAGGTGTTGATGTTTGAACACTTGAAGTTGCCAAGTACAAGGCTTACAAGAAAGCTACATGTTACATAGCTAACCACAAAAAGGCAGTATTTTGTTTTCAGGCTGAAGCCCTCTGTTGAGTACAGAGTGCTTGTCAAATACTCCCTGTCTGGAATAGTAATTTCATAAAGCAAGGTAATTTTTTGTTATGAAAACTTCCTGCTTCAAAGGCAAAAGTGTCTGAGATCACCTTTTCAGTGTGCTTGTAATGAGTGGAGCCAAGGTGTAAGTAAATATCCTATTTGTGTATAGAACCCATAGAGTCTAGAAAGCTGCCCCCAAAGTTTATGAAATTTTCCATCAGTTTTCTGAATGTCAAGGTGTGTTAGAAAAAGCTCCTGTTGGGGAAGAAATGTCAACAGTGCTTTCAGTGACAGAAAAACAAAAGACTACAGAAGACTTGGACAAAGGTAGATTTTGTAGAAATGTATAAAAATCAATTTTCCATTCTCCTAAGATAGGGCACTTGGGGAAAGAAGCCAGGAGACAACAACCCCATGTGGGGACCAGACTGTCACTGTCACTGTCACTGCTCTTGGCCATCCAGTGAAGGACAAAGAGCAGCCCAGGACAGGAGCCAGTTCCTACCTCTGTGTCTGGTCTGATGTCCTGCTCCTCACTCTGTTCCAATCCTATCACTTCCAGTTTCTTCTCCTATCCCTTGTTTGCTTTAATCTCTCTGACTTTATATGCTTTTGTTTCCCTCAGCTTTTGTTTCTCTTCCTTTTTATCAGCTTTTAGAGTTTTTAATTCTGAATCTCTTTTGAAGCTCATTTGTGCTATAAATTTCACCTTCTTACTAAAGCACTAAAAAAACTCCCATACTCAACACACTCCTGTTAAAGTGCAATAAAAAATGCAGTTATATTGTGCTTTGGATTTTTGTTGTAATCCTCGTATTTAAATTTGTGTTCAGTATTAACAAAATTAAAGTAAATTTCTTTACCAACGAATTACAGGTGGCATAAATAAAGAAGAAAAAGTGAATGACAGATACTGCACAGATAATGTACCTTCATATTATAGTCAGTAAATCTTGTACTAATGAGATACAAGATTTAAATGCGAAGAATGTGTTTAGTGAATTATTGTCAATCAATGTCTATATTACAGGATAAGAATAATCTTGAATGGCAACACACCTATTATTATAAATTCCTAAGTACTTCATTACTTCAAAATGTCACTCTCAATTTATAGAGTAACAGATAAAGATCTCTCAGCTGTGTAACTCACTGTGTCTACTTCTGTGTAATTGAAACACCGGTTTTGAGAAGTCTTGTGATCATTTATGCATTCAGCATCATTCTGAATGGTGGTTCAGTACTGGTGTACTGGTAAAAGTTGACACAGACACATTTAAGATACATTAATCTATTTTTGTTTTCTACCTATGACTTGGAGCTGGTCAGTGGCAAAAAATTGGATAATTTTGCTTGTATGAGCATATTAAGCTCTATAATATCACTATACTGTAAACAGTCGTTGGTGACTAATGTTCAGAAAAAGGAAAGAAACTGAAAATAACAAGATGAAAAAGGAGGAGCTGTTCTGAGAGACCCAAATACACAAAGGAGACTTTACCTTTTAAATTTCTGACAATGGAAGAGACACTAAAACACAACATACCCAACTCCACTGCTTAAGAAACATCTGGTTAATTTACATCCCCAGTGATTAGTGGAAGCCAGGAGGTATCTGCAGCAACTTTCAGTGCTCACCTCATCCTTTATGTCTTCCTGCTGCTGGGCACTGAAGATCTCCATCGCAGCCATCAGCCTCATCATTAGCTCATCCACTGTTGTGTTACCTAGCAACAAAGGAAGATAGCTGAACTTCATTTCATTAAAGTTATTAAACAAAAAAAGAAGTCATTTTAGAATTAATCCATAAGAAATAGCCAGACCAAAAAAAAAAAAAAAAGAAAAAAAAGAAAAAAAAGACAAGAGTAGAAAATGCAAATATCTCTGTAGAATGCTTTCAGTTCACCTTTTTACTGAAAACTCAAAAATTATATTTACAAAGGTTGATCATAGGTTAAAATTTCAAGTGGTGCAAATCTGAACAATTGCTTTTATGCTTGCATAAATTAACTCTATTTTGTCTTTTATTAAGTGATGATATAGGAAAGCAGTAGATCTGGGATTCCCTTATGTGAAATTGATTTTACAGTTTCTGAATTCCCAGGGAGACTGAAGCAACTGCTTAGTCAGGCAACAAAAGGTAGGATGTTGGCAGCAGCATCCAAGTGGATTGGTTTAAAACAATGGAAAAACCCAGAATACAATGACTGAATGGATGTGTGTGCACATTTTATTTGGGTACAACTAGTAACAAAATCTCAAATATTATATTTTCTTCAGTCTATTTACCTCTCAAAAACTTGCAAAGCTAACGAAGTGGAAAATTATGTCATCCATGTGTGTATCATGAAATAGAACACACAACAGGAATACAGATACCTCCCCATGCTTTCCTTCCAGCATGCCTCCAGTCTTCATAAAGACTGAAAGATTACTTTAATTTCCTACTAAGATTCACTTTTTGTTTTTTCTTTCTAAACTGAAGACTAGACTACCCATTAAAGCCACTTGTAGTAGTTAAAAGTTCTTAAACCATGAGAAATGGTCAAAAACTAAAAAGTCTTAACATCTGCCAGCCTAAACAGCTGGACCCCAGCAGAACAAGTACCACTAAAGAAAACAAGACTGTCCCCATAGTTTCCAACCCCAGGAAAAAAAAATAAAAATCAAAAGCAAACTTCGACAGTCTGCATTTCAATAAACGCCACTGGGGTCTTAGCTTTCTATATAGTTGTATCTCTTCTGTCAACATGCCTTCTTGCCCAGCCCTGAAAGGCCCTCATTGTTCCCATTTCTAACATTTGCTACCTTAGCAGAAAATGTTATCCCACATGCTACAACACGCAGAACTTCAGAGAGTACCATTCATTGAGGCAGTATTGTTAAAAGATACCAGTGTCCCCATTCCTGGGAAAATAGCAAGCAGAGATTATGTGATTCTTGTTAAAGGATAAATTTAAGTAAGGCTACAATAGGTGATCGTTTCAGTTTAGTGCAAAAGATTGCAGAAAAAATTACAAATCATTAACTTCACGCATGCAATTAAATAATCTGGATTACTTTTTAATGTCAGACTTCATTGTATTATGACTTTGAATTGTTGCTAAAGCAGTTAAGTAATTTAAGTCAATAGCATCACTGACTTCAGTGGGACGGCAAAGGTTCTGAACCATACTGCAGTCAGAAAACCAAGCTATTTACAAGACTATTTCTATGAAATAACCACAAAACCTGTGAAACCTATCAAATAGGTTTTACAAGTTACAGGCACTCATACCATGAAGTAGGGTTGTGCTGCACCTTGCACTGAGGAGACAAAAGCTGTGCAAAAATTAACCACTTTTTCCACAGGAAGGAACACTGCAGATTCCTCAAGAAAATTATTAATCCCAGATGCAGAAAGAAACACTAAAGCTTGTCTGCAAAAGGCAGCATTTCCTGAGGCTGAATTTCCTCAGGAAAACGAGATTACAATAAAGATTTCTGGATATAAGTAATAAAAAAAATGAGGACACAGTGTCATGAAGGCAAACTTGTGGAGAAAGCAGAAGAAATGAGAGGCAGCCATTCTTTGATGTGCTCTAATTTGAAGAGTTACTGAGAGCAGCAGTCAGAGGGCAACACTTCACATCTAAGTCATCTTGCTGTCAGTGAAATCAGAGGAATGGTTACACCAGAAAGAACTGCTCATGCAAGACAGAAAGCTTCATTTATGTGAGATTATATTAGGAATTTAAATCCTGATCTGATGTGGGTGTCTCGATGCTGCAGGCAGGTCTGAAAAAGCAACTCATGTCCAAATATTAGCAACAGGAGCCCAGGTATTAACAAGGAACTACACACAAAAGAACCAATTGCATTCCAGCACTATGCAAAAAGTGCAGCCAAGATATTTTGGAAATTGGGAATGTATCTGGATAAAAATGTGGAAAATTAAGTGTAGCAACTTATTTAGGAAATTAAGCTTCCACTGGAAAAAAAAAAAAAGAAAAACGTAAACTACAATTCTACTACAGTCATGGCAATTCCAGTCTCTAACACCGTGCTAATTAATACACTTATGAGTAGTAGATAATTATACCCTGGCAACTTAAAGTGTGTTTTGTGTAATAAATTAATATTCTGTACATCTTAAAAGAGAAGCAGTTAGCAAAGACCTCTTAAAACAGTTTCAATACTGACATAAGGAATAGTTGTAATTTAAAGAACCATACCTTGTATTACATTCAACACTTCATTAGATGATCGTTTTCCCATAATAATAAGGAAAAGTGGGAACTGGTCTGTCTTCTGAGTTCGAATTGTTTGGGCTACAACACTCCCAAAATGTCTAGTGCACATCGTCAGAAACCTTGTGGAGGAAGAAAAATAGTTAACATTGTAAAAAAAAATAAATCTGCTAAATTCAGCAGTGTAAATGTATGTTACCTACTGTTTAACATGTTCTGCATTCAGTTCTAGAGCTCTTTATCTCTTTTTATGACTAAATTATTATATTTACAAACATGACAGGGTCCAGACTGTCTAAATTAAAACAACTAACAACTGCTTGAGACAGTGATTTATTTAATGGAGGATTCCACTTCTTGTTACACTATGTGAAGACTATACTTCAAAACTACCCCCCAAAATAATCATGCTGAAATAATTGTTTAAAACTTCTGAAAAGAAACTAAGCAGAGCAACAATCTAATAAACATGGTGAAGTAAAAAAATAGTAAATTTCATACAAAAGCATAATTTGATAATGAAAGATCAAGAAATTGGTTTTAGCAGTCACAGAACTAAAACATGGTACTTCAGAATTGTATTTTCTTTTGTACTAGTGCCCTGCCAGTGACATACTTAGCAGTGTGGTCTAAAAAACAATAATTCTAAGCTTTTGACCAAAAAAAAGCTCTTAGATATTAGCATACAGAAGTCTAACATTAGTATTCTTAACACGATCTTGAATAAATGAAAAAACTGATAAAGCTTTTCTCTTCCATTAAAGGACTGTTTGAAATTAGCATTTCTTTCAAGAGAAAAGGGTAGCTTATGATATGTTTTCAGATCTGATGGTAAAAAGTAAATGTCATAATAATAATGAATTATGAAAGACCAAATGCAAATATAGAATGCTTTAATAAGATCCAATTTAATAAAGTCTGTAAAAATAATGGACTTTTAATAACACGGGTCACAAAAGGCAAAACAGTGGAAATTCTGAGGACTAGCCACTGGTACAGGCTTATTAATTCTTAATTACGTTCATGAAAGGCAACTTAAATCGTGTGTTTTCTTATGCCTTATGATAATATTTTAGGTAACAACTACTCTGAAATGTATGCTCTAACTGAAGAGCAAAGTCCCGTTGTCACATGCATTAGAAGCCAAATCTATTTGAAAAGACAAACTGCATTAAAATCTCAAGTGCTCCAAGTAATTTCTTCTAAAAGATACTGAAAAGATTCAAAATTGTTATTTTTTAATCAATATACATACATACATATATAAATATATATATATTATATCCAATCAAATGGCTAAAAATGGATAAGCCTGACAAGAACAGCACTGGACTTATTCAAGGTACCTGAAGTACTAAAAAAACCTCCTCAGAGAGAATTTGTCTGTAGTTGGATCGAAGGCAATGGGTGGGGGTGTCAAGCAAATATTTCAAAGCCATTAAGTGTTACTCCTTGATTCTCTGTATTTTTCAACTCAGAACAATCACACAAAGAAGACATCAAAAAAGCTGAACAAACTCTGCTATGTCAGAAACAGCGACATAGATACGTAACATCTGGCAAGGATAGAGCAGCATCTGTAAAGTCTGGACATATAAACTCTTCAGATAAAGAATGGTTTTGATGTTTTCCTTTCAAGGTGGGAAGAGGTAAGTGAAATGCTGGCCTCACAGAAGTCAGTAGTGATCTTCCACAGCAAAATGACTTATGTGAGTTCAAGGTCTCACTCCTGAAAGCAATAAAGAAGCAATTGAACAGAATTCCTGAGACCTGTGTATTAAAACTGTTTAACAGTCTTTAATACACCACAGAAGAAAAGCACTCAAGTTTAATGAAAAAACAAAATATTTAACTGGAGATGAAGAAGTGCTGTAGAGAATAATGCTGGAAAGAAAAAAACTAAAGGAACTCCTACAGTACTACTGGTACTAGTCAAAGGGGCTGGTTTGTTCATTTTCTTTTAAAGTCTATTTTGTATTTAGTCAAGCAATAACTCAGTCCCAAAATATGCTTTTATAGGTATAGGTTTTGCATGCAGAGAATTCTGAATGAAGTATTTAAGTATGCTAAGAAGATTTTATAACTTTTTTCTGGGAGATGAATTTTTCTATGCAGGACTTCTGGCTGACTACATAGAAGCTAACAGGTTATGACACCTTGGGGTCCTCTATAATCCAGACTGGGACAGGATCCAGCTCCCTGGCTTCAGGAGAAGACACATTGTGCCAGGTTGCTGTAAGGGCACACACACTTTCCTGGTTGAATAGCAGCAGAACAGATGCCAGATGTCAACATTTCCCCTCATGGTGGGCTTTTTCTTCATGGTGCTCTTCTTACAGCCACTGGTGTCATTGTCCTGCTCTCACCAATCACCTCCCTTGCTGTGCTGCTGTCACAATCTGCTCTGCTCTCTCACCTACCGGTGACAAGAGCAGCTCGTGCCAATTCTGGTGTGCAAGCCACAGGCTTTCCTGGGGGAGGAATGAGAAACAACTCTTCTTTCCAGCACTTCCACCACTGAATAACCAATGTGCAGAGCACAGCACAGGCAGCTGTGATGAGAACATTCTTGGGGGATGAAGGTGGTTATCAGTGTGTACTCTCAGGACACATAGGAACATCCCACTAATATCAAAACACATCCTTCCCCCTGGAACCAAGTAAGATCCCCACTTGTTTGCTCAACTAAAAGGTAGTAAAGCCATCAAGAATGTGGAGATGGTCAAACAATGGAACACTGAACAGAGAGGCAGCAGCAATCCCAAAAACTGCCACTGCACAAGTCCTGCTCACAAAGCTGCTATTTTTCTAGATGGGTAGGAGTCGAATTTTCATTAGTGATTTTTTTCCCCCTTTTCTGCCTTTACTGATTTGGTATTTGCAGACATTTTTACTTTCAGATTCATAAACAGATAAAAAGAAAAAACCCTCCCCTCTGTGCTAATATTTACTGTTAGAAGTGAGCAGGACCAAAACAACTTGGTGCAATAACCAGTATCTTACTCTGTACATCACTTACAAGAGATTTTCTTATTTTCATCTAAACAGAAGTGTGCCAGATCTCTCAGTGGCATTTCCAGAGCTGCCAAAAAAAGTGCCTGTGGAGTCCATCAAAGAGACAGATGTCCCTTCAGGGAAAAGGGTTTTCCACAGTGTTGGATTACTGTGATCTCCAACCAACAGTGGAAATAGAAGAATGCTGCCAGAAAGGGAGGGCAAACAGCGTCCTACTAGTCCTTTTATTTTTAAATTACAAAAATATTAAAGGAGGGAGTAGAACAAAAGCAAAAAAACATTTTATGAAGTAAAAAGCCATTTTAAAAAATAATCTCAAAAGTTACAAGAAAAACATTCATCAAGAAAAGTGAAAGTTCTGGCAGGCAGCACTGATTTCTTTCATGACTCAGTAGCAATGAAACCAGCAGTTACAGCTGCAGAATAACATGGACACTGATCATGGCTTGACAAATACAGAAACAAGCTAAAAAATGTAGAAATTATTGAATTTTTTAAAATGTAGACTGAATCAGTAATGCTTAGACACAGTTCATTTTCTACTTAAAAGTGACACAAAGGAAAAATTATTCTGGTGCCATGAAGATGTTGACTGGGGGAGTTGCTGATGCCTGCACAGCAATTGTCCCTCCACATGCACTCTGAGACAACCTGTGTGAGGAGTTATCATCTTTGTAGCACATGAGTTTTCCAAAGAAAAGTGTTATCATCTCCTACCAGATAATGTGTGAGGCCTTATATTAATACACACCCCTGGCATAGCTTTTTGGTAACTGTACTTATTTTTAAATAATTTTATCAATGCAGTAACTTACTTAATATTGCTTTAAAATAAGGTCCTAAAATGCAATTATGACAAAATAATGGCTTTAAGAATCTACTGAAAAAGGTTTTAAATATTATCAAGTCTCAAATCCAAAGGAAATACTTAATACAACTTAAGCCTCAAGCATGTGGTATATCACAGCTCCCCATCTCGAATATGCCACACAGCACTCTGTAGCTCCTACGGTTTAGCAATAATTTGTTTCTGTGAAAACGTGCAGCTTTTAGTTTTTAATAGCAAAATTGGGCACTTCTGGCCAAAGTGCTGGTCATCAAAAGTGTTGATGTCAGAGCTCAGTATTATTTGATAGCTGGAAAAAAAACATGATGGCAAATACTTTGGAAAAATGGAAATATTCCTTTAGTATTTGAGTTTGAACAATTTGGTAAGTTAGAAATATCTCTGGTGCCCAGTTCCTGGAAGGGACAAGGCAGAGGCACTGCTTGGCTTCAAACTATCATGTTGTATTTTCCAATGTGAACTCATTCAAAGCCACTCCAACTGCTGCCTAGCAGAGAAAGAATCTACAAAGAAATGAAGAACTGTAGAGGAATGAAAGGAAACACTTGGCAAAGAACTGAGGATTCTGAGCAATGAGAATTCTCTGCATCTCCTTTAAAAACCACAGCACAAGACAGCACTTCTGCCTGTTGCCCTTGGCCTTGATCCAGCAGGACTCCAGAGGAACAGAGGGATTCAGAATCCTTTCTCTTTCCATGCAGAAAAGTGGCCATCAGCATGGCCTTGAAGGAACATGGACACCAGCCACCAGCCACGACTGAAACCAAATACTAACTACTCAGTGCCTGTCCTCCTTCTGATCCCAAATTTCCTGCAGGAAAGAAACTGATGATACAACCTGATAGGATTAATAGCTGTGCATATATCCCCAAATTAATCTCCCTTCTAAAGGCATCATGAATAAAATATAATTTTAAAGCAGTCAACACAGTGGCAGAAAGAGCAACTAAACCTAAAATGTTAATTCTAGCTGGTTTATGTTAATCCAGTTACCCTGCACAAGGAAACTACCTCAGAGCAGGTTGTATTTTGCACTCTGTAGTGTGCTCCTGGAATGTGCAGAGGGACACTTGGTGCTACATTTTGACATTGGTTTTTGTATGTTCAAAAACAAAACAAAACAAAACAAACAAACAAAAAAAAAAAAAAAAACAAAAAAAAAACAAACTAAAACCAGCAAGCTCTCATTGGTTTTTGCTTTCCTGACCCTCTACCCATCAGCTTAATTTTATTAAGAATTGTATTAGCAAATGTCTAATGCACTTAAGGCCAAATTCTCTTCCACAAAGAGAGAACTCAGCTTTCAAATGTATGCAGAATGCATTAAAAATAAATATTAAAATATCCAAAACCTTTTAATATCTTCATAGTATTAATAGTATTTCAGATTTTCTTTACTGTCTGTATCAACACAAACAACAAAGTTCTGGTTATTTGTTACAGTCTTCCTCATATAAATTCCTGCAGTTACTTTTTATTTTTATGCACAGAAGGTAAAACTTTGGAAAAGTTTCCTCCTAAAATGAAGCCCTTTGGCACATGGTGCCCACTATGCTTCTTGGAAAGGACTTTTTAACAGAACAGAAAGGCTGCACTGGAGATGTTTTTTGCTGTATCTTCTTAGCCTCAAGTCCTCCTCAAAAAACAGTAGCAGCAGAAAATCTGACGATCTCTTCTAAAAGACCTATTCCATTTGAGAACACAGACTGGATGACTTTGGGCAAAAAAAGTGTGATTTATTTATGACTAGATAATTCCCAAAGCCAACCTTAAACAGCCTTTAACATTTCAGAAATGGGTTTGGAAAAAAAGTAACTTGTTTTCTGAGCATGAAGAAAACAATTATGAATATTAAATATGCAAGAGTTCTGATTGTTGTAATAATAATTATATAATGTGCAAAGTCAACATAAGACTCATTAAAATGTTAATGTAAAAATAACATTTTTGTATTAGGTATTTACATTTTTAAAAGAGCAAAAGCTGAGGTCCTGAATTGGCATATTAAAATAATCTTGGTCTCCATAATACAGAGTTACTGCCTTACCCACATTGGTAGGGTTGTAACTCAAACACAAGGAGCAGACACAAGGTATGTTTTAAAGATTCATACAGCAGCCTAAATCAAATTATGTGGGTAGCATCTTCAAGATTCACATGCTAAACATCAGATTCAGATGTTAAAAAGCATGATTTTATCTGCTTCTTCTTTTACTTTATTTTTATTCACTTTACTTTTACATAAAAGCAAAGCCTACTTGAGTGGATTATCTAGCTCTTCCTAAAACATGGAAGATCTGACTTCCAACCTGAAAGGTTCAACCAGATTAGATAAGTACTTCACAATCCCATTCAGTCTAAACCACAGTCCTCTAAATCCACTATTCCATCCTTGGACACCAGGCAAAGTCACTGGTGAAAGTATAAATAAAATTTACCTCAACCCTTTGCTAGAACTGTGCACAAAGAATGGAACACATAAGATGCACTTTCATTATCAACGATTATGTGCTGTATGATTTCCTAAGGAATATCCAAGGCTTGCCACACGTACATTTAATACACAAATTTAATAATAGCCTAGGTAAGAACAGTGTGTTCAGTTACTTAACAGATGTTGCTAAAGCGGGAGAAACTACAAGCACATTAGAATTCAGATTAATCTTCACAAGTCAAAGAATCATCCTGACAAGTAAAATACAATTCTGTAAGGTCAATGAGAGTCTCCAAACCAGAGGAAAGATTGCACAAATCAGCAGAAGAACCAAGGAATAAGAGAACACAACCAGATCCTTCTTCAAAACAGTCCAACAAATCTGTCTTGACCACCAGTTCTTCTGCCTTCACCTCTTTTGCACGGGACACCAAAAGGTTTTATTTTTTCACCTTTTTGGTTCAACAAGCTCAATCAACTAGCTGTAGTTTGAGTACAGTAGGATAGAAATTCTTTGAGATTCTGTTTTAGAGGGAACTTAAAACATATGCTTACAAATCTATCAGTTTATTTAATTCCTTGGCTTTAATAACTATTTTTCTCAGATGACCTTAAAACATTGCTAAAGGCATATAAACTGATGCACTGAAAACCTTGATAACATCAGAGAGGCTGCTTTCTATTTATAGTTGGATATTATAGACATCCATATCTTCCTAATCACGACCAGATCAAAATGCATTCTCTGCTGATTTTCAGTTTTCCAAATTTGGACATTTTTAGATTACTAACATAAAATTACCTTGAAGCACATAAATATTTAAGCAGGGATAGTTTACCTTTTCTGGTGGGTGTATAATAAACAGTTTAACCATCATCTATACACAGGCTGTTTTGTTCTCCATCTAAAGAGACAATCACCTTTTATCCTTTTCCTTTTTTTTCTTCATTTTAGTGCTATTAGGAAACTATTCACAAGTGCAACCCTGAACAATACTATGCAGTAATTATGACTAAATGACAAAGAGATGCGAACAATTACCGAGTCCATTTTGAAACCCTACACTAATAAAGTCATTAGATGCTGCCCTTGCCATGAGCCTTCTAAAAGCTTCTGAAGTTACAAGAACACACGGCATTGTTCGTTAGGACAATTGCTGCTGGCAGAATGCAAACCTTGAGTTAAACCATGCTGCAAATTGATCTTGACATTCTGTTAAGACCGCCACTAAAATCAAAAGCAAAGGAGAAAAGGAGAAAATGAGCGGGTGGGATGTAATCATGGAACAGAAGGGTTCCCTCCTCACCTTCTTTCCTCTTCCTCCTCAAAACAAACCATACAGAAAATGACAAACTCGCCTGGTGTTTGAGAACCTTTATTTTTAAAACATTAATTAGACTTCTGACCTGTTTTTATTGACTGGCACTGTATTGCTATTAAAGTAAATTAAATAAAAAAATTGCAGAATACAATAGAAAAGGTTTTCACACAGCTCTGTGAAACCTGTTAAGGATTTAGTGCCTAAAGAACACATCCAACAGTTTTGCAAGCAACATATACAGAATCTGTGGTCACTCCTAAAGAGGCAGTGGGAAATTAACTCACCTCCTCCCGCTCTCACAGACCCCACACCTGCAATATATTTGCTGAAGGATCAAATGGGATTGGGGAGCTGGAGTTATATGGTCAACTGGTCTTCATCCAGGCATGCATCATTCAGTAGGTTAGAATTAAGGGTCAGCAACTGTGAATATGGCTAATCACTTGATGACGGAAATTGCAGGTGAAGACAACCTGCTGCTGAGAAGCACTTTAGTGAATTAACTCTTTCCTAAGCTTAAGCAAAGTGAAAACCTATCATTTGAACATTAAAACTAACAAGTACCTGTCATCAGAGCAAAACTGGCAATACCTTGAAATAAGGTGCCCAAGGGCAATGATATCAAAACCTATAAAGCTGCTACAGATTTTTGAGTCACTGTCCTATGGTTTTGGCTTTGCTCGGCAAACACCATGTGTGCTGAAAAGCTCTTACTATTATTCATTATCTGTGTTTGTAAATGCTGTGTGTACAAATATAAGGTATGTGTACCTGTGTGTGTATATATATCACTATACGTATTTCCTGGATATAAACATATTATGTTTGTTATTGCAACAACAATTTATGTTTGTTCATTAATGCACATTAATCAATTAACAAAACCAGTTAGGTATGTGTTTGCATAAACATATACAACTCTCATGCACATAAGTCTATTAGAACAATAGTATTGACTCAATTCTTTAAAGTCAGAAAGTGCCAGAACTAGAGCTGTTCATATCTGGCTCTCCTGCTTATCTAACCCAGAATCCCTCTGGGGAATTGCCCAGCCCAAGGTGTGTGCTTGGGCCAAATGGCAGGGCCAGAATTGCCAGCAGATTGCCAACAGGAACAGATGACAAGAATATTTCAAAGAGTTGCTACCTAAACTGAAGTATAAACTGTAAGACATAAAGATTTAATGTATGTTCCTTAACAGTACAATAAAAGCACCACATTCTTTTCCTAAATGAAGGCTACTTATTATATTTTCCTTTTATTATAGTTTTATTATGATTAATGAAAAAATTCAGAATCACAGAACTTACTCAAAGTAACTGCTCCCTTCACTGCAAGCCTGATGTCAGAGGCACTTATAACCCATGGAAGCCAAAACATAACTTCTCACTGTATTAACTAGACTTTAGCTTCGTTTTGACAAAATAACAGTCCTGCGTGGTTGCAGAAAGAAATTTTTTAGTATCTGACTCCCAAAATTGTAATGCTTATGCTCTTGCACTACTGCTGGCAGGTACCCAGTGCTCACACAGCATTTTACTCCTGCCTACAGACTCTCTTCATTCTGTTGGAATGCATATTGAAGATTGAGAGATTCCAGAAGAAATGTGCTATTGTACAGTAATACAGGTTTTAAAGCATATTTCTGTATCATTGTCAGAAAACACATTAAAAATTGGGGAAAACTACAAGATCTTGGAGCTGGTTTTGTTCCACAGTGTTCAGGATGGACCCTCATTTCAATAATAAAAAAAATGGAAACAACTATTAGGACTAATTTTGGAATAGAATGACATCCATGGATTAGAACACTCAGAAGATGTTTTTGGCTTATACAAGGAAAGTCTTTATACCTGTTTGAATTTATTCATGCCATTGCACAGTACTGAAACCATGTCTTTTACTGCTGACATTGAGGTGTACCTGTTGACTGCTGTAAATCAAGTGGGCCTCATTCCTCTGCTTTCCCACCCTGGCTTTCCAGCATTTTCACAATGCAATTGTAAGAGTATAAACGAGTTGCTCTTGGGCTACAGCAGCAGGCAAAACCCAGCTCCTCCTGTTGTTGCTGTTGTCTCCTTGCTGTTCAAATAAAAAACTAGATTTAACTGTGTTCATGGGCATACAGAACAGAATGGGCTCCAAGACCACTGTCACTGTGTCACATGAAGGATAGTGATTGAACAGAGGGACTGAGTATTTATTTATGGGAATGCCCACAGTACATTGGCACTTTCCAAAGGGAGAAGGAAGCATCATGCCCCCTCCGAAGAAATCAGTCTCAGGAGCAGGAGGTGACACTAAACACAACTGAGAAATTATTCTAATTCGAGCCAGCATGTCTTGTTTACCCCTTACTATTTTTTGACCTCACTGTTAATATGACAGTTTCTTTGTTGTTGTTAACAGAAAGCAAAGAAAAATGAAGGCTTAAAAACCCTATCGTCCAGCACAATCGGGGACTAAGTTCATTGAGAGCAGCCATAAAGCCTTAAACAAGCCCTTTATTTTGTGTTTTAAGAAGTGTCATAAGGAGTTAATAGGACACAGCTGTACAGGCTCTTTCTAACAAGCAGCTTCCGTTGCTTTGGTCACCACAGGTGTCTGTGTAACCTGCAAACTCTTATTACTAGTGTATCAAAGTTGTGCTACTTAATAGATTTCTTTAGTAAAACACAACAAAGCAATTACATGGCTGTTGATCGTTAGTCATAAAAAACCCCTCAAACACAGTTTTTCAAAAGAAACTACACTGCAATTTTTTGTCATTGTAAAATAAAAGAAACTAGAGAATTAAATAGAAAAGCACACAATAGAACAGCAGGTAGTCAACTGAACTTAGCCACTACAGATGGTTTAGAAATAGTGTTTCCTTCTACACCAACTTGTGGGATAAAAGAAAAGGAGGAGGCTCCTTATTGCCCATGAATGGCAATACCAAAAGACTTAAGCAACTTTCCAGTCTATGTATTTGGTTCCATGAAAGAACCTAGATGTTTCTTTTTCCTCTCTTACTTTTTTTGTTCTTTTTCAGAAACGTTTAATTTGTTTTTGCAACTGCTTTTTTCCATAACCTTTTACACTTCTCCAGAGTAACTTAAACCAGAAACCATTGCTGCTGATCCCTCCAATGACAAAATGAAGAAGGTCAAGTGAGGAATTCCTGAGAAACACAAGTGTCATTTAAAAAGCACATTAGAAAAAGAGACTGTTCTATTCTCCAAGGTCACCTCAGTTAAGAAATATTAACTACAATTTACATAATAAAGACTAGAAATTCATAAATGCTCTATTCTAATAATCCACAAGAGAAAGAAACATGAATGTATCATTTTCCTTGTTCAGTGACCACTGGAATTGTGTAAAGAAGTGGCAACCTCATTCCAGGCCAAATGACTGTTGCATCTTTCAGTCAAAAATTAGTATAACTCTAATTATAGTAATACCCATAGGATGTTATCCTGGTAAGACATGATTAATCATCTTCTGGGTAAATAAATGCAATATGAAATCAGGTCCATATCAGAGAACCAAACAAGTCTGATTTCTAAATGCTCTAATAATAATAATATCATTATTTTCAGTAGATCATGCTCAACCAATAAATAACTAAAGAAGAGAGAGGCCTTAGTATAACATTAAGAAAATTTGTTGGTAATCTACAAAAGTTGTAGGACGTGGAATCTTTAATTTCTTTAGTCATCAGCAAAATTATGGTTTCTCTAAGACATAAGATAGCTTCTATTATATTAAAATCTTTATTCTATTAAAACCAAAATATCTGAAACATTCCCAAAGGAATGCTCTGTAAGAAAACTCTAGTTCAAAAAAGTTCATGTGAATTGCAAGTGTTTAGCATTTTGCATAACGTATACTTAATACTAATTTATCACATGAATGTTATTTTTAAATAAGCTTTTCTTTAACTACAATAGTTATTGCCCCAGACAGCTCTCATGCAGTTACGCCAACATACACACAATTAATGCCATGTAATATTATGGCACTGCAATGCATAACTGTGAAGGCACATGTTTGAATATGGAATCCTGTTTGAAAATAAACTGGAAAAAAAAAAAAGAAGAAAAAGGAAATAATTTCTTCAATTATTTTTCCTAATTTCTTTAAATACTTTTTCCTGCACAGGAATAAGAAGTTACTTTGTGATGAACACAAGGCCAGTCCAATCCTCAATGAATGTCAGCCAGCACAGCTTCATTGATCAGCTGAGAAGGAGCATGAAGTTTTAGCTCAAATAGATATTAAGCACCAGAAGATTTGATAGGGCCTTCCCTGAGAAAAGCTGCTCCACTCAGAGTCCAAAGAGTCTTACCTTGCTCTGTTTGCTTCCTTTGTCATGTCCCATGCCCAGGTTATGAAGTTCTGACTCAGGTAGGAGACAATAGATTCAGCACAAAGCATTTGTGAGCAGAAGACGTTGGTTAGTACACTTTCATCATGGTGGAGGTAGATAGCAAGAAGCTTTCTCTGGAAAAAATGTGACAAGAAATGAGTGAAAATTTCATCAGGCAATTTAGCAATTTACAGATGCTGCTGCAGATTCGTGTGTTAGTACCCACGATGGGGTTCATCAAGGGTGACAAGTATCTCAACATGCACACACAAGAAATAACCAGCAGATTCAAGTCACAGGGTCCATCCCCATACATTTTAAAATATTCTTAATGATTGCTAATGTTCTGAGTACTAAAATACAATATATTATATGCTTGGAACATGAAAAGAACAACAAATGAAAAACAAAAACCTTATTAACAGACCTAAGAAATGACTGAACTTTTTTAGCTTGCTGCATAACAAAAATAACATTTCCCCAAACAAGGAACACACCTCTTGATTGGACAGAGTACACTACAAAAAACAGTTATAAACAACCCAAAAAATATGATACTGCATTGTTATCACCACCCCCTGTAGCCAAATAAAGAAGCACTACATGTTGAGATGGTGTCTAAAGTCTCTTGAAACAAAGAATTCTGTGCTGTTCTTCTGGAACCCCATCAAGGAAAACTTGAGCTTCACTGCCAGCAGCTGCGTCCCCATGAATATCTCAGACCACCTTTTGGAAAGCAAGTCTGTGTGCGTACAAATATAGAAAGCAGGCTGCAAAAACACAGGGAGACTATGAACTAGCTAAGGACTGTGATTCTGCAACTGGCATTCAATGAATTATAAATATAATTCAGAAAATTACAGCTTTCCATTCCTTCATAGCCATATAAATTACTTACTTTATTTTAAAATAGCACTTGAACATATTTGCTGAGATGATATAGTGCTATTTTCAGACTTTTATTTAAAGTAATTTCAAATCTCTTCATCAGAAGTAACACTGAACCCTAGATATTGATGTGTATTGATATAGCAAGACATGGGATGCAATTTCCAGCAATCTGTCTTTGCAAAAAAACCCAGTCGGGCGCTCGCCTCATATACTGGCTTTGGATAAAATTTAATGACTATTTATAAAAGGAACATTTGAACATTTGACTTTGGGAAAGGGATTAGTAATTTGCATTACTGTTTGTCTAATTTAATTTAAATGTTCTTCAGAACCACGTACACATGTGCCAGGAAGGGCCATTAATAAGCCCAACATGCAGAGATCCATATAAGTGCAGCCAACAATGTTGACTGAAACTAAACTCGAAAATCCAGGGCACTGATGCACAATATCATGCAATAAAACAGCATTTCTGTGGTGATATTTAATTTAAAAAGAAGAAAGAGGCAGGGGAAGATCAGGCACTGTCTGTTTTGGAGGATCAGTCGTTCTGCATTTCAAAGCGTCGATCCCTGCAATATCCAGGTTACTGTGCTAGAATCTCAACCATTATATAGCAGTTGTAAGAGAGGGAGGGCAAAGATGTGTTTACTCAGTGATTAGGGCCTTAGAATAAGCCTCTAGCTCCTAGAGAGACAGCTCACCACTTATTCATTTGGACCAATTCACAAAGCCTAGAAAGATTAAACATCCATGCTGAGAAGACAAGCGAATGCAGACGGTGAAAAAGAAATAAAAATTCTTTAAAAACTCTGAGATGACTTCATTATTTTTTCCACAAGGAAACTTTAGGAAAGTGTTTAGTTAGAGAAAAACCCACATTGACCTCTCTCTAAACCCTTAATCTTTCCTTTGTGGTGGCACTGCTTTGTGGTAAGCGGATGGCTTTGCTCTCCTCTTTTCACTGGAAGCAGACAGAAAAAAAGGCTCTTGAGAAACACTTTTACTTCCAAAGAAACAACCCCATGAAACTGTTAAATATGAGATTCTGTACAACAGAATGTTTCAAAATATGTACAGTTTTAGGCTTAAAGATTTAGGGACAAATTTCAGTAAACAGAACAGGCACAAGCACAATGGAGGTTTACACCAAGTTACTTCCCAAGGGAATGTAATTTTTGGTGCATCAACAAATCTCACAATGCAAAGACTAAACTCCATCACATATAAAAGACTGTACTTGTATATGATACTTCATCCAAAATGTTAAGGGTGGGCACAGGCATGCTGCTATGTTAAATGCAAAGAGGTAGCAGGAGGAATTGAAGCGCTAAAACATGATTTTGAAAAATATTTGTGAAAGATGGGGGAGTTTTTTCCTTGCAAAAATGCATGATTGCAAAAAGCTAACAGCTTTTAGTTTGTTGTTGTTGTTGTGTGGGTTTGTTTTCAGGTTTGTAACCCAGGGTAGAATATATTTATAAGCAAGTTTTCGTTGTGTTTATTTCAAGCCTTTGAAAAGGTAAATTCTAGGATGCTATTATGAATAATACTGGGTATTTTGAAGTCAGTACTATTAAAATAGCCTTACAAAACTGTTGAACAGTCTCAAATTCCACAAAAGAAGCCTACTAATGGAGCACTAGACTGTTCTGTGTTGGATTTTTCAACAATATGACTCGGAGGTTATATATTTAGCATGAAATTTTAACCAAGAAAAAAAAAAAAAAAAAAAGCAACAGGGAAAAATTTTCACGACTCCCTACAATGATACAGGGTACCAGAAAGGTTTTAAGCACTGAATACCTGATGGATTTCCAAAGGCCTTAGGACTTGAGGAACTTAAGGCAGCAAGGGATGCATTTTTCAGAGTATGTGCATGCTGAAGACAAGGCATTTTAAAGCTTCAGAGAAGTTAACACACTGTACAGAATTAAAAGAAAAGTTGTCACTGATGCAAAGTTGAAGGAAAAATTGTCACGGAGGCAAAAAACCCATAGATCTTGGGGTGACTAAATTAGCATCAGTGGGTAATGGGAATTCTAAGCTTCTCAGCCAGTTCCTAATACTGTGAATAACTCAGATAACGCCAAAGAATATGAACTTGAATGGGAATAGCAGGGCAATCATAAGGGTCAGCAAAACCACAGACCTGAATGGTTATTTTTGAATCTCAGGTTTACAAGTTCTAGTAATGACTGAGGCAGAAAAGTTCATCGTGTATCCTCTCCTAGAGGCATGAATGTTCTGTCAAACTGCTAGGCTAACAAATCAAAATCTTAAGTTTTTCCTCTGGGTTTTATACAGTAATAACTAATTCAAATAAACAAAGGGATGCATTTGCACTACTTTAAATGTTTGAAGTGTACAATCTGATCCACTGTCCAAGGTGATCTTGGAGCTCGTGGGATCAGCCCTGGACACAGCTACTTTATCTAGCCAAGGCTAGATAGAAGAGATCTGAAAAAAACTGTACCCCACAGGCTCCTAAAGTAGGAGTGAAGTGATCCCTGCAAACTTCTGATCTTATATTTTGCATTAAACATAGTATAAGACATCCCCAAACTAGCTCCTAGTTTAATCTTCCTGTAACTTTACCTTTCAGTAAAACATCTTGTTTCAAAAATCCATCAGTGATGAAGAATCCACAGGAACCATGGCAAGGTGTTCAAACAGCTACCCACTCTCCCAGGTAAAGGTCTGTTAAAGCCTGATTTAGTCTACTTTCATCTTCCTACTATTTGATCCTATTATATGGTTGTATCTCCATTTCAATCAATTGCACCTGAAGTGATATCTCACATAATGCAAATAGTATCCAGCAATTAGTGCCAAACTTGGGTAAGATCTATAATCACAAGCTTTGAAAGAAGAGAAAATGTAGAGCGAGGCAGACAAGTTCAAAAAACATCCATTATCCAGTATCAAATACAGAGGATGCTGTGGAGAGACCCATACCCAGAAGCAATGCTCCAGATAGGAAAGATAAAGCTACTCTTTAGATATGAAAAATGAAGGGTGAGTAGGCAAACAGTGAAGCTACTAAACTGGTGTGCTGTAGCAGAAATTTCTAAACAAGTTCCCCACAAATTCAGAAATCATTTACAAATTAAAGGACAGAACTGCTAACACGCATCAGGCAAGACCGGAAAGAAAATCGTGACCAACATGGGATTTAACTGGAGCTTATGTACTGATATTTACCATATCAGTGAATTTTGGTTCTTGTTAAAATTTCACACTAAATATATAACCTCAGAGTCATATTGTTGAAAAATAGTGCAGCTGCTTCACTCTTCCTGAAAACCTAGAATTATACTTCTATACCTGTCCTCCAGTTTCAACCAGACCATGTACATTAGTGGTCAGGTTATTAATGTTTAATCGGAATCTGTAAAGTGGTAATTCCTCCACCAGCTGTAATCTGTAATAAGTTCAGCATAAACTTAATTAACTGAAATAATAAGGGACATTTTTCTGAGTTACATAGATTAAAATGATGCTACAGAAAGCCCTGTATGAAGTAATATTCTGCTACCACCAAGGAAAAGGAAAAAAAAAAAGCTTTTATTTGAACACACCAAATCATGGAAGGAGCACACTTTGCTCTAGGTATTCAGGAAATAAAGAACCCATATGTGAGAGGGACGGTGCTGCCTCTAAATTGAACCTAAAATACAGAATTCAAGGAGAAGAAAAACACGGTTCATTTTCAGAATGCAGGAATATATATTGAGGTGACAATACCAATCTGTGCTAAGAGAGATGTTTCACATATTTATTAAAAGTCCGTGGACAGAAAGGTTGAGAGAGGAGCAGGAGGTGAGCTGACAGAGGTATATAAAAATAAGAGCTCCTGAAAAGGCAAAGGCAATGTCTTTATTCTTTCTCTTAATAAAAGAATAGCAACCACCTATAAAAATGGAAAGACAAACAAGCTCTAATAAAAGAAAATACTTTAGTATTACTCACATATAACTCAGTAAACTTCAATATAGCAATTAAAATCCAGTATTAATAACAATACCACCATAAATTAGGATAAACCCTCTGATGTCTCAGAACACAAGACACCCACAAACTGCTTTAAGACACAAAGACACCTCTCCCAAACACCTTGTTAAAAGTCTGTTATAGGATTTCTTCCA
The DNA here is from genome assembly GCF_963662255.1 of Cinclus cinclus. Classification (NCBI taxonomy): domain Eukaryota; kingdom Metazoa; phylum Chordata; class Aves; order Passeriformes; family Cinclidae; genus Cinclus; species Cinclus cinclus. The sequence goes on from NC_085053.1 coordinate 24,665,646, forward strand.
TGGCATCAGGTGCAGCAATTGCTATGGCAGTGTAGCTCTGTAGCAAGAGTAAGCTCATTCTTCAGAAACTCAGTGGCAGGGAAACTCTTCTTTCCAATAGACAGAGGAAGACGTTCACAAAAAACAGCTTAATTGTTAATTTAACAAACCCCTGTCTCTCTTTCTCTCCCTGACCCCATTAAAAGAAATACTGAAAATATTTTCTTGTCGTATATACAATAAGCTTTGGAAATGAATACATAATACCCTTTTACTATCAGGCTGCTGGAGGCACCTGGGAATTTCATGGCCAAGGACACTGGTTGTTAAAAGCAAGGCTCTATATCTTGGGTATTGTATTTTTGTGGTAAAGAGTTATATAGGTTTTAAAGCAGAGCTACATTTGACCTCATTCCACCTCTCCTACCAAAAACTGGCATTGTCATGGCAGGAGTTGCTCCAAAGGTTAGAAGATAGCCATCAAGTATGTTTAATCTTCACTGGCTACACAACTCAAACACAGCAGATAAACACCTCAACCTTTTTTACAAAGTATTTCTTTTTCAAGCAACATTTTGCCAAATAACTATGAATTATCATCCTTTCCAACACATGGAAAGACAATGAGATTTAACAGGAAACATGTATTTTTGTAAAAAGAAATTGAACTCATACTCTGCATTCAAAACACGTGTTCTGACATTAGTCGATTTTCTTAAAACAACCTAAATGAAAAAATGTCTGGAAAAAAGCTTCACGTTTATATACATTGTGATTTAAAAAGCAAAAAGTATCCACAATACAGATTTAAAACACAGCTGATGGCTGTCTTACTAGACATGAACTGTGGAGTGCACCTTCTGCTCTGGACAGCATTGAGAATTTGTCAAGAAAAGGCCAAGATCTCTGAGCACTCAAGCTGCCAAGTGCTCTCAAATTAAATCAGTTTGAAGCGGTTTTCATTAAGATGGATTGAGTGTGGCATCGTGAGAAACACTCTATCAAATGTAGTGTTTTACTTAGTGATTAAGTATATACCAGCTGATGAAGCTGCCCAAATCCTTCGTAATCCCACCACTCCAATAAACATTTAATGAGTATATAAGTTCAAAAAGCCTAGTTGAGGATTTAAACCTTCAATCTTGTTTTTATTTACTCTTGGAACTCAATTTCTCACTTCAAGCGAAGAATGCTGGTGCCTGAAGCTCATCTGTTGCCCTGGTAAAATTAAGTGCCCTCCATAGTATAAATTAGAAGACAAGACATACAGGTTGCAATTTCTTCAAAGCCTTTTTTATACTGATATAGATATAAAAATTATTTTATGAAATTAAACTATAAAAACATGAAATAATGTGTCCCTTTCCTCAATTCTGAATTCCAACAACCAGTACTGGAAAAATTACTTTGTAACAAGGAAAAGCAGTGAAAAGAAATTGTATTTCCACATTCTGGTATCTTTTCTTAAAATCAGAATGTTACAATAAAAATAATGCCATTCCAAAGGTGGGAGGGAGGGCTTTCAAAATAAGGCAATATTCAGGGAAAAAAAAAAAAGAGCAAAAATCCAAACAACACAAAAATTAAAACTCCTAAACACACACAAATGTGTTATACATATATATCTATAAACACAATGGTTTTATTGTGATGATGAGCTGGTCTGAATAAATCACAAAATATTAAAAATGTAAGCTGACGTGAATTTCAGAAGTGCTATGTCAGCAGCACAAGAAGTACTTTGAGCAACAAAAAACTAAGTAACTCCACTGCATTAATTTAGATTAAAAGGTAGGAAAGTATTTATGAAAGTTCTTAATGAGCTTTTGTCCACTTATTACACTAATACACTGTCAACCATTTCTGATGACATGACACAAAATGAACTCACACCTTTCCTTGTTCAATTCATAGGATTTTTTCTCTGTGCAAAGGCATGAAAATATGCACTAAACTTGGGGTGTTAAGTATGTGTCAAATTCAGCTGTACAGTGTGGATTTATAACTCTCACACTTATCAGAACAGCCCCTAACATAATACAGAGGCTCCAATATGAATAACTACATTCTTCATTTTAAAATTAAATCTCTATCAAGAAAACAAAAAGTAAATTTGAACAGCATGATTTTCTTGTTTGTGTTTCAGCTTTATCTGTGCTTAATTATACAGGGTTTTGGGTTTCTCCTTAGTGAATCAAGTCACCAAAACTTAAATAAACTGTTCCCATTCTAATTTTATTAAAATACTGATTTTAACACTGTGCATGGAATAACAGAAACTTGAGATGCCTGGTTGGATGTACAGAAAAACTAAACAACCAAACCTTGGTACTGGAGCTTACTTGGCAGATAAAGGCTGTACAAAGGGGGAAATAAAGCACACTGTATTTCAGAGACCTTTCAATTCAAATTTACAATTTCATTAGCCATTCTTCAAAGGAGTTACCAACATGCAACAGTGAACTTGCCAACCACAACACTTGCAGGCAGGGCTATCTGGTGCTAGGACAGCATTATTTCAGGAAGAAAAGGGAGAAGGGGAAAAGAAAAACAGTATCTTGAACAGCTAAAGAAGTCCAGTAAAAAACCAACCTGAATGATTGGAAAGCATCAGTTATTCACTCCAATTTCAGCAACCACCAAGATAAGTATTTGAGTCAGTCAACTGAATGAGCGCAACTCTTCTCGAACAATAAAAGCAAAATGACTTCAAAATGTAGCTCAGCTTTTCAAAACTAAAGGTGAAACACTTAAGGAGATTCCCATTCCCCCACTATATTAAATGAAGTCATTTTAACACACACTTACATCTCTAGCTTTCCCATAGAAGGCTTCTTGAAAAGCAGCCTCTAATGATCCAATAAAATAAACAGGATGGCAGTCACCGTATCTGTTCGAGATAAAACTTCCAATTAATAAAAAATGACAAAACCAAGTAATTTCAATATTCTACCTTTTCATATATTCTGTAAATATAATGCATTGGCTAAACCTTTAGAAAGATAAAGTATTACACTTCTAAAGGACAGAAAGGCAATACTTAGGACCCATTTGTTTTCTGACATTGAAAAACTCAAAGTAATGAACTACTAACTAACCAACTTTATCAGAAAAACATTCTGTTTACACAGTTCTACACAATTTTCTATAAATTTTTTCAGTCATAACTTATTTCCTCTATTATACTGTTAAAGGTTAACTGAAGGCTATTCTTGCATTACACATTAATGCATCTCATAGATGTAAAGGAACACTTCACCACAGGAGTGAAAACAGAAGGCACATAAACTTTGCATTACTTTGCAGCTTCTACCTATTCAGTGAAGCAAACAATTGTTTAACAGTACATGGTTTGGTAGTATAAAGTTTTTTAAAAATCCAAAATTTCTATGTTTTTTAATACATAGTTTTTAATATTTACCCAACCACTTTGCTATTGTTAAAACACTTACAGCAACAATGTGGATACTTTTCAGTATCAGTCAGTTTCAGCTTTTCTGTTCCTGCTTATCACAATAAAATTACCATATATGAGCAGTATTTCTCATCCTTCTGGACCTTTACAGAGTTAAGTAATGGTACTACATAGTGGCAGAATAAATAAGACAAGAATCAACCACTCCAGCTTGGGCTGAGACATAATTTTATTTCAGAAGCAGTTCTAGTAGCAGAGTTAGAATTAAAATAAATTAGATTAGGATGTCTAAATATGCTATATTCCATTAGTATGTCTAAATATGCTATAGTCTCACAAGAAAACATATACACTTGGTTTATTTCTATTTTCATTATTTACTAACTTAGTTTGTGGTAAGAATTGCACAGTTAACAGGCTAAGCTTACCTTGAAGAAAACTCTGCTGTAAATTGTAATAAGGCATCTCCTTCGTTTTCAGCATTTTCTGGCACTTAAAAAAATGGGAAAAAAAAATAATAAATGCAACTTTATGGAAACAGGTTGTAATATGCAAACACATTCACTTCACAGGTATTTCATGTTCCCAGATTACTGAAGTGTTACCAAGAGACCATATACACTTCACAAAAGACTATGAACCTTCCGAAAGACAGGAATTTTCCAGAGGGTCTCACAAATATATTCAGATTTTCCTAACAGTAAAATCCTCAGGTCCAGTGTAATGTGATATATCACTTGCTCAGAGTTAGCAGTTTGGACTTACTTGAAGACTTGAAAGGCTCAACCCTTCCTATCCATAATTTTTAAAAGTTTTCCCTATCATTACATATATTTGCTCTTAAAAAACTTCTAATATAGTAACACTAATTCAAGCCTAAAGTAAATAAATAGTATGCAAGAATTGCATGTGGGAGGTAACTGACTGCTCCTGCTCGATCCTTTTCATAATTCAAGGGCAAATAATCACTGAGAAACTTGATTAGCATAATGACTAAAACATTAATCAAAAACAGAATCTGTAGAATTTTCAAAACCGGGAAGTGGAAATCAAGTTATCTACAGATGCATTTGAATAGAGATCACAATTTCTCTGACTTTATTTGTTACTCATCAATTTTAAGTTATTATTCTTCAGTTGCAAGGTTAAAATTTTCCCTCCAAGGAAAGGTGCTTTTATCATTGCCAGTTATATGTGCAGTATTTTCCTTTGATACATCCATCAGACATGACATTCAAACAATTCTACCATTCCTACCAAAAGTTACTTTCCAGTTTCTGATTCTGCAGACTCCTCACACCTCTCTGCCTTCACCTCTGCTGTACAACCCCCAGACAATTGTAACTCTTACTCATTGGCGATTTCCTCAAGGCAGATGACGCTACTCCAAACATTTCTCCATCATCAACTCCAAACTCAGTAGCATCTTCAAAGTCATCTCCATCACTATCACTAACCATATGAACATCAGTGCATTGCTGTATAAAAACAAAACCCAAAATCCACTGTAAGCTTCTATTTCAGACATTTTCAGTGAAATACAAAATACATACACAGCGAAAAATATTTACAAATTTCTATAAACACATAATACATTGGAGTTTAGTTTACTATTTTATACAGCATTATCAAAGGTAATTTTTAACAGAAGTCTGGTGGACAGAAATATTATGTGACAAAATGCATTATTAAAGAATCTCTACATACATATAGTTGAGCAAATTTTATCCAAAGTTAATTCTGTGTTCCATCTAATGGTACCAGAGCTGGTCTAACTGCATAAGAAAGAGTGAGAAAAGCCACACAATGGTGGTTTTTATATTGGTATAAATATAAAGGAGAAAAACCAAAATTTTAGTGCAAGGAGCTAAGGTCTCATCTCCCACAGTCAGATGCTTTGCTGGCATTTGCTTGCTTTGTTTTTTCTCTTTTTCTTCAATGACTCATTTGCCCAGTTCCTCACTTTGTCACAATTACATGTTGCAGGAACTGTAAATGAATTGCTGCAAGATGCAATTCTATTGAAACACTTGACAACAGGAGGGACGGTGAGCACTGCACACCAAGGTGTCCCTGCCTCTTCCTAGAGCAGAGTGGTAAAACAAAGATGATGTCCTTACCTCCTCTGACTGTTCCCTTGTTTGTACAGGTGAAGATCTTCTTCCAACTGTGAGTCGGTGGCAAGGAAAAGTCAGTCCTGACACAGCTAAAGTCATCTACAAAGCAAGCAATGGTTCTTCATTAAAGCCACGCTCCAAATTAAAGAGAGAGGGTTTAAGGTTGTTTAGAGATTCAAATCAAAGACTGTATTATTTAAACACATATTAACAAGCCTGAAAAACCAAACTGATTCTTCACATTAAAATATTCAAGGAAACATCAACTGAGTTTTACTGAGGTATGTGCACAGAATATCAAAGCAAACTCCATGGAACTGCAAACTCCAAAGTGCCTTGAGTTGTTGTTTTCTCCTGAATCAGTACTGAAGTTTGAAATGTTACTGTCCATGGCAACTTTTAAAATGATCTGCTTTGATGATGTAAATGTAGATTTTTTTATTGCTAGTCAAGAAGCAATTGTTAAAGATGCTAAGTACTGATGCAAGTAATTAAAAACAGCTAAATAATACTGAAAAAAATTGTATTTTGAAAGATCTGTTTATCAGCAGACATTGCAATAGACATAATCACATTTGCAACTTAAAAAATACATTAAATCTCCTTTTTGGTCATTTAAAATGTCAAGGGTGCACACCATGTTCCTCATATGAACAAAGGCACACAACCCAAACTGGTGACACTGCAGTCAGCACAGTCCACAGGATGGATGTTCAGTAGCCAGAGCCAACAGAAACAGAACTTCTGCCCTTTGCTGTATGCATAAATCTCAGTTTTTAAGAACTACCAATAGAAAAAATCTACTGTCATTTGAAAGACAGAATTATTACGATGCCTGCAAACACACAGCAATAATATTTGAAAATCTGGTCTTATATTGCATTTAAAAATGCCCTAATTATAATGCCTGAAAATGAGAACTGTTCCACTCTGTGACCAGAACCACCTGTGCCATCCCTGCATTTAAAGCTTCTGCCCAGCCTCCTGCCTCTTCTGAACAGCACATCAATCCAGGAGAAGCAAGCCTGATGACCACAAATAGCAATTTCAGAAGCACCTAAAGACCTAACTGGACTGATTTTACAATGGGAGTAGCTCTTAAATGAAGATAATTTATTATTTTTATCAGTGACAAAGTATTTAATGCCATGCAATTTTCAGTGATGTGCAGAAGGGTAGTCCTGGCTATATGTTTAAAACATCGTTTCTAATGGTTCCTTCAGATGAAACACAGAGATGACAGAAAAACATCTAGATCTTGTCAAAAATACTTGTTAGTATTTTTGCAGGGCACAGAATGAAAGATTTAGATTCTAAATTTCAGAAATACAGCACTCTCCTAATTGGACTGTAAAAACATTAAGGTAAAATACATTTCAATAATTCTCAACAAAAATCCAAGAATAAATCATAAGACTTAAATTTCATTTACTGCCATGAGCAGTAAAAATACCCCATTTATTTTTTATACATAATTCAGAGCGACTTTCTCACTTGTCTGCTAGAACTCACAAAGATTTAATTTGCTGCAGGTTGAAGCAGGCTGATTAAGCAGGCTGGTTACCAAATGAATGTTAACCTGCCTGAACTAGCCTACTGTCACATTCTCACAGCAAGGTTAAACATAAGTTTAGCTGTGTAAAAAGCCCAGCAATCATCTTAAAGGAAGTGAGTTATAATACTCTAGAGCAAATGAAATATTAAAGATGACACACAGGTCTAGACCAATTACCTATGGAACTCCTATGACAAGAGCATAAGAACTGCATTCTCTGTGATAATCCACCATTTCAATTATTATTTCTATAAGCTTTTCATAATAAACAAAACCCAACTGTTATAAAACCTGAAACTTTGCCCTGTAGTTATCACACTATATGAAATGCTGGTAAAACACACACATTAACCACACACATACTCCAGTTCCCTCTCTCACAACATTAAATACCCTGACAGATGCCTGGAAAGGCTCCCGGTGTCTTTTACATGCACATTAAAGAGAGAGTGGTAAGATCAAGCAGGCAGTTATTGTGCTGCTTCATCACTTGGCCCAATTGCAGGGTGTTGCAATTCCAATTTGCAACCCTATATTATAGTGTCAAAGCGTCTCTGAAACACGAGCTAACAGCAGAAGGGGTTCCACATCAGAGCCTGTTTCATCCTACTCTCCAGACAGTTGCTGGAATGTTGGGGGTTTGTGCACGTCGGTGTGAGAAATCACCCTTTTTTTTTTTTTTTTTTTTTTTTTTTTTTTTTTTTGGGAAGTTTTTTTTGCAAAAGAAATAGCAGCTCTGCGCTCATTCTAAAATAAACGAGAGGCATCAACATTCTTCTAGAATAAAGTTATCTTCATTCAAAGATAGAGAGTTCTCTTGCAAAGAAAGACTCTTGAACCTTAAAAGTTCAAGCTTTATTTTGGAAATCATAAAAAACAGCAAGACTAAGCAAAAGATTGTTTTCCAGGTAGCTCAGCAAACCTTTTCCTAGCACTCTGAATGCAGGCCAAGGTACTGATGGGAGATGTGAAGTGTCTTAGTGGCAAGAACTGTAGATCTCACACTGCTCTTGGAGAGGCTTTTCTTTCTGAATACTGTACCTGACACCTCCCAAACAGAAATGCAGAACATTATCATTGCAATAAATTATCATTTTGCTCCAGCCACTCTCCCATGGGAATGGACAAAATCTTTATATCAGCCCCATAACTGAAAAGGCTGAGTTTGTAGCCTGAGTACCTATTAGCCATATTCTATAGCTTATGAACCCATCTGGCCGTGAAAAAACTCAAAAGCCAGACACTTTTTAATTTTTATTTTTTTTTGCATGAAAATTACCACTATGTGGGATCAGAGTGGGATGGTGAATGGGATGGCTTCCATACGCACAAGAAAAAACACTGAAAATGCATTTGCAGGACTCATGCTTGAATGACAAGCTAGACATAGGTTATGAAAGAAATAATACACTAAAGCAAAAATAAATAAGATTATTCTTATTATTTTTTTAGGCAGGGAACCCATGTGAGGTGGGAAGCAAAACAGAATCAGAAATAAGGAAAACTACTGGCAAAAAGTAACTCCAGAGCCAGATCTTTTGTCCAAGACTGTGTGGAAACCTCTTGTGCTTATTTAAAGTTTAAGTAGTCTCCTATTTGGGTTCTTATAGCTTTTAAGGAAAAGGACAATAAAATTCAAGATTTCAAACATTTCAGGGGGAGTGGCAGCAGGAGAGTCTCCATTTTTGGAGACAGCAGAGATACTAAATGGATTCAATATCCCTGTTATTCAAAAAGGTAATGGTAAAACCTGGACTAAAAGCGTACAAAAGGTTACTTGAAATAGATTTTAACTACTAAGAGAAAGATCACTACAAAATCTAACAATTTAGAGAGGAAAGAAATAGTCTAGTGATCACTTGTGCTTTCCAGCTCTAAGACACTAATACTATTTGTAAATGTTCAGAGTGAGATGATTTGTTTTTCAATTGCCAGCATTAGCAATTGAGGGATAAAGTTAAGCAACATCTTTTCTGATCCAAACATGCAGGATTCTTTGTCAACCTTCCAGATTAACCCAGGAATATGTGCCAAATCTGGAGTGAGACCAGATGCTTTAAACAATAAATAATTATTCATGTTAGAAAGTATTAGTTTCATGTAGAAGCTTCTAGAAATATAATTCAGAACAATCTAAACCCACTGTTTTTTTGCCAAATATTTCATGATACAAATATGCCTACTGGAGAGAAAGAAATTGAGAGCATGTAACTCCAGAGTGCTGCCATCTCATGCTCAGAATAATACAAAAAATTACAAGCCCATAATCTCAAAACCTCATATCTTTTAGAAAGAGGTTGTTGGCACAACTTAATTCTCACTCTTGCAGACTTCTGACATTACAAATGAAGGAACAAAATCAGTCTCTTGTACCAGTCCAGAGATATTTAATCAAGATGCTGAAGATGTGAGAAAGATAAACAGTAGAAAGAATGATACCAGCAGAGAACTCCAACTGCAGAACTCACGCCACTGAGAAATGCTGATACAAAAATTCTAAGCTCAGTGGACTGCATCAGGAAAGGAGTAATTGGATATGATAAATTGGCCTTCCTCATGTTCAGCCACACACTGATGGAGAAAAACAGCATCTCAAAAGACATTTGAATGGCAACCGTACCTAATAAGGAAAGTGAAGGACATTTTAAGAGCTTTCTAATGCCTTACAGAATATAGCTGGGACACCCAAAGTGTCCGTCTTAAGGCAATAATCTGTAAAGAATGGGACATTCCTCCTCATCCTCAATTATTGAGAGCTTGTGCTGTTCACAGGACACTTGCCATCAAGGGATCACACTTCTTGGAGAGCAAAGGGATAAAGCTTTTTGTTAACAAGAACTATTCAAAACCAGCAAGTATAATGTTTAAGGAAGGTAGGAACATTGATTTATTTTGTGCTCTTTGTTACTCTTTTGATTGTTACAAGAGCAATGAGAGTTTTGAGGTTTTGGAACGTGTGGGACTCTGATTTGCTTTCATGTACCTTAATGTATCTATCTGAACATACCTGTTAATCAGGATAAGTCACTAAATGGAGCCCTTCACCTGTATTACCCAGTACTTGTCAATCTTTTAAAAAAAACCCAGCTTTTGGTGGTTTAAAAGACCACTGAAAAGGAGAAACTATCAGTCACTGTAATGAGGTACTTCTATTGTTCAAACTACTGAAACGACAAATTCTTTCCAACTCACTGGAGAGGTATTTTTCCATGACAAAATATTTTCTAATACTATTTTTTTGGCATAGAGATTCTTGATCATTTGTTCTCAGAAATTTAAAGGTCAAACTGTAAATCTTACAAAGCATGAGAAAGAAATTCAGAGAACACCTGATCCATACTCAAAGGAAAAGATTATATCAATGATGCCAGATTTCACTTGCACACAGCAAGTAAAGTAACAGGCATTATCTGACAATGGCAAGCCAAAACCAAAACCTTACAGTGGACAAACCTTCTGAATTTTTAATATTAAAAGAAATGTAATTTCTATATAACTTCACTGCTATGGATCAGTCCAATGATTCAAGGTGCTGAACTTCTAATACAGAAACATGTCTGGCTGTATACAATCTGCTTCAGTAGGAAACTAAATAGGGGAACTCTCATAGCATGATTTTCTATTGAGGTAAAGGGGAAAAAAAATCAATTTTCTGGTTTAAATACTCAGAGATAAAGTAAGCAAACAAGATTCTGGTGTACAAAATAAAAAGCATGTTTTCCGATACTTGACTCTCCCCCATAAGTCTCCCATAAAAAGGGCTCTTCCTAAAGGTTTCTTAGCAGGCTGAAGGACACAGAAGGGGTTTGTAATACATATATATCACACAAAAAAATTCTCAATCAGAAACGAATGCAGTGTTACCTACAGACTGAAACCTAATCCTGGTTCAAATACTCCATGTGACAGCCATTTCACCCTGCCCAAAATGTGAGTTGCTTACCTTTTCCATTGACTGGTTTACTCAGTGACAGACAGCTTAAGAATGAAGAAATAAACATGACCAAGTACATTTCATAACACCCAGTTATTCAAAACAACTTAAGAGAGGTGCCCATAGCAAAATACTCAATTACTGGAGGTGTCTTCCCTGAGAAAAATTTCACTCCTGTATAATTTGATCCTTTTTCTCATTGGATTAATTATTATGATGCTTTTTTCCCCTCGTCAGATAAGAGAAGGGATAAGGAAAGAGGGCTGAGCAAGAAGCATTATCAAGCATTTCAATTTTCATATTAAATTTACTATTCTGTTATGTGACCTTTTATTGCAGCATAAGCTAATTTCCTGAGTATGATAAATACCAATTTATCAGGTGGATGGGTGGGTGGGTGGGTGGGTAGATGGATGGATGGATGGATGGATGGATGGATGGATGGATGGATTTTTCTTGAAGATACAGGAAAAAAAATGTTTCATTTTGAACACAACTATCTGAAGTTTGAGACGGAACAAAAACTTTGAGAAGGAAGAAAAACACTGAGAAGGAACATTTCTGTCCTTGTTTTTATATCAAATATTCTATGCATATGGTATGACTAGATGGACTTGGATACAAGGTATTTTAGGGATTAAATGCTTTCAATGCACTGACAGTAGGCAAGGTAAAAAGACAAAACAAATTATTAACCAGTCTAGTTGGAACACCAAGAAAAGTTATTCTTCTTGCTGTTTACCATCAGAGCTAGATTGGTCAGGCTGTTCCTGCTGAGGCTCACTCACATTTCCATTTTCCTTTTATAACCTATCATTTTCGAGATTGAAGACAAAAGGAAAAACAAGGAATATTTGTATGGTGGACAGGATATAGCAATTAACATGGCATACAGGAAAAATCCAAGTGTATAAGGCAGAGGGGAGAGGTAGAGCAAGTGAATGAAGTTTTGTTTTTGCACTTGAAATAGAAGAGTAGGAAGCTTTTCATAAAACAAACAGTTGAATAAAATTGTGCTTTCTAAGTGCATTCAGCACAGTCCTTGCAAGTAAATATTGAAGCGGGGAAAAGAAAAGTATGGGAACTTTGGCAATCTTTTGCAGTTGTCCAGAGATTATCAGATGGCTCCACACTCTTCACTGGCTGGAGATTCAAACAGAGAAAGCAATCCATGCAAGAAGTAGGTGGTGGACTCCCAAGCAACTCATACCATTTCTGAGGATACTCAAAGTCTCATCATTTCAAGGAAAATGACACTATGACACGAGAGTTTTCATATGAGCTTGTTCTTGCCATGGCTGCAGTTCCTGGTGTTTACCCAAGCATTATTAACAGTGCGTGGGCAGCCTGTTATGCTCAGACAAACCCTCACTGAATTCCTTGGGAACAAACAGGTGGTCAACACTTCCTTCACTTGTCACTGTAAAGCAATTCAATAAAAAACCTATCTTCTTTTCAGTGTATAATCTCACAAAGGCAAAGTAATACATGATTTAAGATTTTCTGCATGTTCACGTTTAAAAGTTATGTTTAAAGCTTCAAGGGATTAAAGATTTTCTGTGAATTAATGTTTGTACTTTGGCTTATTTTTTTTCCCAGAAGTTAGCAAGTATTTTTCCAGTAGTAACAGACAGTAAAATTACTTCTATCCATAATGAAATACATAGTATGCATTAAACAAGTGTTGTCACACCAACAAAGAGCAAGTATCCCAATGTAAAATGAAGGTACATTGCAATTCAAAAAGCCTATCTATTAAATACATTATTTTAATTGACTGAAACAAGGGCTTTTTTGTACTGTGCAATTAATTGACTCAGGAAGGTTTACTACCCAGAACTGAAGGGCCCTCTTCAGTCTGTATTGCTCAACTAGACATTGTTACCCAAGTTCAGTACATAATATTAAAAAAAAAGAATTCAAACATCCAAAGCTCATCTGCTGCCATGTAAGCCCTTATCCCTCCTTGAATAACAATAAAAAGTGGATGTAATACCACATTAGCCACTTTGAAATAGCATTAAGCTGGGAAAAACAGTCAAGTATGCTTGAAGTTTGTGTTATTAAACTATTGCACAAATATGAAAATTAACAGAAGATTTTAAAAAATTTGACAGCCCTTGAAATTAATTTCCCCTGGAAAACAACTCCATTTTCATTATTCATCTCCAATAAAAAGAAAAAAATCTTGACAGATAGTCAACGTTTCATTTTAAACACTAACTGGATGAAAAAAAAAAAAACCATCTCTAGGGTGGAGTGTGTTCAGGTTATAAATCAGTAATGCTTATTTTAACTCCTCACAAAGTGTTGTTGAGATAATTACTGCTGACAGCTTTATTCAAGGTTCATTTCACTTTTTCTACTATTTTTCCCCTGTTAGAAGTTCAGCAGGGCCCATGGGAAGATCCACCCCTCACACCTGTTAGGGTTCTTCATGTTACTGAGGCCAGTTTGGACACGTCAGTTCCAATTAGCATTGTGCCAGAGTGCTGTGACAATTACTTATCGCAGGTTTAACTTGAAAAAAAGTTTCTAATCCAGCCACAAGAACAGTGTCAGAGTACGTAATTTAAACCTGTCAACACAGGTTGTAGGAAATTCATTCCAAGGATTTCAGTCATGTTCCCATGGTAGATCTCTGAACTATAATGCAGCTTAAAACCACAAAGGAATGCTATAGAGTTAAAACACAGAACCCGAAAGTTTAAAAAGCTCTGAAATGAAGGGGAAAAAAGGCGTCTGAATAAATACTCATGTTTTAAAATTTCATAAATTCTTTAGATTAGGATTAAGAGACTGTGTTGTTAATTCCCCAAAATTCCAAAAGGCTGCTGCAAGTGTATCTTATTTCACTGCAAATGTGAAGGCACAATCCTGGCAGATCTTGACACGTGCTGAAGGCAGAAGCAGCTCTGGAATCATCTTGAGGATGGTGTGGGAGGCTGGAGGAGATCCAAGGCACAGTGAGAAGGCCACTCGTGTCCTTCAGACACCAGACGAGGGATGCTGGCGTTGCAGCGACAGCCACTCTAAAGGCAGCTCCACAAAACACAACGAGATTCTTGTGAGCTTGAGAAAAACGTGGTGCCTGGTGCTCTGGGAACACCCAGCCCTGGTATGCTGGTTGAACACACATGCCAATTTTTGCTACAGCCCCTGTTAATCACCAGCCGTGTTACTGTGCATCTACCCCTCTCGTTTGCTGGCTGAATGAAAATTATCCCTGGTTTTGATTATTTCTCATTTGACTGAGCCTAGTTAGGCAAATTAGGAATTAAAGCAGAAGGACAGCTACTGTAGTACTTAAATGTTGCTTCAAACCACAAAGATATCTAAAGAAACAAAAAGAAAATAATATTTCCTCGCACAAGAGACTCTGCTAAAAAAAGAGATATACATGAGAGACTGAAATAAATACCCATGATCACTTACAGAGCTCATTCTTCTTGTTAGACAAAAACTGTAAATATTAAAAAGGATGAAAAATCTGCCAAGCCATTTGCAGCTATTTGAAACACAGGGTAACAGAATTAAATAAACGCTGAAAGACCTGGAACACAGTTAAGTATAGACCATGAGGCTAATTGTGGATCTTGAGTTAATTACTTTCCAGTGATACGTTTTTTCAATGGTCTTTTACATGAGTTTTTTCTTTCCTCAGTCTGAACCCCAAGGCAATTCAGCGTGCTAGCCTCCAAACTCTGGGTGATTCATTGTGTACTTCTGCCTTAGGATTTTTAGTTCATGCAGAGAAAGCCAGGCTTTCACATCAAGTTGATGTTAATGTGCACTGACAAAGCAACAGTAAAGGAGCTTCGTGTTTGTCACAACGTGCACTCTTTAATTTAGTAATTGCTTTATACTGATATGCAAATAATGACACATTTCCCAAATTTCCAGTTCCTCAGAAATGCTTTCGCTAATTACTCAGTGGTTAAAACATATGCATGCAAATTGGTTCAGTGAGTTTATTAATAAGTACACCTGTGTGAACTGATCTATAAAACACACACGCCTGGGAACAGGTCATAACTCACTGTACATTCCTGAAGGTCCCTGGAACTGAAAAAAAAAAACCAAAGCCAGTTCTCCAACTAAAACAAGATAAATTACAACTAACAGTGTTATTCACAGATAAACTGGGATTCCCAACCTTTCCTCAGCTAAAGAGAGACTGTCTTTGGGTGACAACAAATACCAGGAGTCAGAGCATCCATCGAGAGAGGGATCAAGTTAAAGAAAAGGTCAATAACTAAAAAAGAACAAGAATCCCTCTAGCACCTGAAAACATGGGAAAGGGCCAGTGTTCACTCATCCATCAGTTCTCTGTGGATGACCACACGCTTTGAAGTCTGGCTGCAGTGTTTTGTGGCACTGTGTTCTCTTACTTTTGATACTCTAACATGAAAAATTCCACTACACTTAACATGGATTCAGACCCATAACAACTGCAAAAATACTCAACAGAGTTAACCCGCCTTTCTGTATTTCCTTACCTCAAAATTGTCCTGCTTTATTTGCTGGCTTTTATGTTCCAACAGAGTCTGTTAAATTTCTGGTGTTTTCTTTATGTAACTATGTAGTTGCCATAGAATACAGACAGTATAATAATTGTTTTTACTCAGTCTGATCTCAAACCACTGATTTTTCGCTATTCAGGAAAGACACAAAACCATTAACAGGTTTTTAAGCTCAGGAACAAGTGAAATAATAAACAGTATAAACTAACAACAATTCATCCACATCACATACTGCCCACAGATATTAACAGATACACCTTGGGAACTGCTTTGCACTCACAAAGAGTATCAGTCAAATACTTGGCACGTTTCTGGTCTATGGTGGGATGCCATTTACTTCACAACATTGTACAATGCTTTGGATGGCAAACAGAGAAGTGCCTGGGTATGTCTCCAGCACTATATAATTCCTTGGCACAGTTCAAGCAGTTGTGCCAGCAGAACTGCTTCCAAAACAATGCTTCAAACACTGACAGGATTTTAGGTGGCCTCTTCTTCATGGATATCACTTTCTGAGGAACTGGATTTTTGCAATGTTAGCTCTTGAAAACACAGTGCTACTGACTTCTAAAAATGAGCTTCTAAAAAAGGATGATTGTTTCCCATTTTCTGCTTCTCTTACCTGGAATGTGTATCTTCTAGTGAAGTTCTGCTCTGCTTGTAATAGTGGAGCTTCATTACAAAGAAACAAGCACCACTGTGATAATCCTCCAGGAATAATGCAATTACCACTTATCAAACAGGTGTCTTCTGTATTCCAAGGAGATTATCACTTCCTATTCTGCTCTCAGAGAGCACAGAAGAAAAGAGAAGCTGCTACTATTAAATGACTAAGGGGAAAAGGAATCTTTGATAACAGCTCCTGCCAGCATCTCTCAGCAGGGCATGAAGCAAATGCAGTCCTTCTATAACAACTTGGCACTGAAATGACTATTTTGGTTTCTGTAAAACAAGTTAAAGCACCTAAATAAAACCACTCCTGTTAACTCAATCTGAAGTATCTCTCTATGCTTCTTCATGGAATATTCCAAGAATCCCAGCAACTCCAGCCTTATGCCAAATCATGCCCCCTTGTGAGTAGTCCTGAAGAGGAACTCTGCCTGCTCCAGCAAAAATGGGCTGCAGAGCTGCTCCACAAAACACATCGTATTTCAGAGACACTTCTGTGACAATCCATGGCTTCGTGAAGGTACAAAAGGATCTCTCAGATAATTAAATCTTTTTACCAAGATACATTTGTAGATCAAACCATAGCTGGGTGCAACTGATCAGCAAAGGCAATTTTTTAGCATATTTTCAAAGCAGCTTCTTGAGTAGGAGTCATCTCAGGAGTGGATCTCTAAAACCAATGGCAAAAGCACTCTCCTATGAAATCTGAGATACAGCTCAATGTACAGAAGGTGCTATTACTACATGGCAAAACATGTAATAGGTTTGAAAACAATCCCAGCTGAACATCAAGGGCAGAGGAGGAGTGAATGGAGTAAACAACTACACACGTGCAGGAGACAAGAGGCTGCTTCAGTTACTGGTGATGTCCAGGGTTTGTGAGGACCAGCAGCTCTCCATAGGTGCTTCAAAGAAAGCAGGACACTGGTGATCCTGTGAAATCCTGTCCAGTGAAGATTATCACTACTTTGGTATAAACTCAAGGAAGAAGTGTAGCTCCTGCTGCTGCCTCTGTTGGGACACAAGAAGCTCCAATGCACTTTGTGTGCATGTAGGTGGAGAGCTGGAGCAGCGGTGTGGATACAATATCCTCCCCCAGCACCGTGGTGTACTTCAGGGATCTGGATTACCTGATCTACTCTGAAGATATTACTCTGTGCATATGGTCATTTCTATCACACTTTGATTTGCAGGTTCTGTCAATATAAGGACAGAAATTGGAAGCAACACTGAAGCAGCAAACATAAAGTATCAGTCTCAGTCAGTCCTTGTTTACTAATTTTAAACTCCCTCTAACAAGTTCTATGAACATGACATTTTTAATAAAAATAACTTTCATGTCTATGAGTTTCAAAGCAAGAACAGCTAAAAAACATCTCAATAGATCATGCAGATTTGTCAATCTCTTGCAAAAGAAGAAAGCAGTAAAAGATGACAAATAATTATGTCAAAAGCAACACTGCTGTTCTTTATGCTTTAAAATTACAGTGATAAAAGAACTTAGCATTGAACCAATTAATTGCTAACAGTAATTTAAATTTGCTACCACCTGTTCCTAAAAAAATAAGGTTGATTACAATAGGTTGCACTGAAATGGAGTGGAATTTTGATAGAAATCAATGCAATTTTAGTTGATGATGCTCATCTTATACCAGCAATGAATTTGACTTTTTGAGTCCTTATTGTAAAAGATCAGAATGCACTTAGCAAACTCATTTAAATTGACATTCTCAATTGACATTGAGATTAAATGCAATAGGTATTTAGCAATACAATTACCCTTTACAGCTTATGAGGGAAGCAGCACTTGAAACTGATAGGTCACACTCTAGAATGCACAAGGAATTAATGCAAATACTTTGCAAATGGCACAGGAGAATGCAAAACTTTCCTTAAAGTTATTCCTCATGAGAAGTAATAGGATGAAACACCAGAAACTCTCACCATAATGTGGCATCCAAAATTCAACAGATGCAAAATTTGAAGCGTCAGTGTTCCTTAGACAATAAATTTTACTCCACTCCATAAATATATGCATTGTAAAATATTAGAATTTTGTTAATAGTAGAAAGGACAATTGAAAATTCAAAGAACTAGTAAAAAACTGAACCTTGTTCCATAGGCAAACAGAATTTGGAGTTTATGAAGGAGAATTTATATAACATATTACTTAGTTTTTTATCAGAAACAGGTCATGGAATAGTCTGCATTTATATCTTTATATCTAGAAAGGGAGTATCTCTCAGCAAGAACCAAGAAAACAGTCATGACAAGCAGCAAATGGTTTCTCAGATCTCAGCATTAGCTGGAAATAACGTGTTCATCTTTCTGTGCCTTCCTGCCACCTGAAATATCTAAAGAGAACTTCAGAAATCCAGATTCAGTTTGAAAAGGCCAAGA